>NW_026090754.1:0-13622 GCF_024586455.1 Bactrocera neohumeralis
ACTAAAGGGCACCCGCCCCCGAAACTCGCCATTCGGCCCAAATTAATCGAGTAGAGTGTATAATAATGCATTTCATATACGCTGCACAATTCTTATTATTACTGAATAAGAATTCGCATTTCGTTATCACTTTCTTACGGTTCCTGCACTTTCGAAATCACCATGCTGGGGCAAAAACGTTGGTTGCGCTTCTTCGAGAACGCATATGGCTAATTAATAACAGAGAAGCTTGCAGTAGAAACGTAGGAAACTGCACATAAGGTTTTTATTAAAAGCTGAAGTTGCCAACCCAAATAATGGGGAATTTGCCAGTTGAAAGACTTTGAGCGCTACGGCCTTTTCCATATAACATATACATATACAACTTCAAAAATTCGTGGTCGGACACACGTAGAAACTTATATAGCAGTTTTCGTTTGCTTCACTGCAAAAGCAGTACATTTAGAATTAGTTTCTGCAACCAACTTCGTCGACGCTGATCGCAAGTTACGCAAACTCAAAGAGGCGTTTCTGTCCCAGCCTCCGGAATTAAAGGCATTCGCCGTCGAAGAAGGGTTCAGGATTATGGGAGGCGGTAGTGAAGTCCGCCAAACACATCAGCGCGAGTTAATTTCTACCAGAAGAAAAAATAAGTCAAAAGAATATATTTTGAGCTGCACCGAAATGTGTACTCTTTATTTATATTCTTAAGACTAACTTATTACATGTTTCTTATTTCTATTTATACTAACTAGTATGTTTACTTATTACTAGTTGATAGTTTGTTAAGATGCAGATTATATTATTTGTTTAGGTTTGTTTACATATATTTGTTTGCGTAGATAAATTTGCTTTGTTTTAAGATAAGTTTGTTGTGGTATTCAAACTCAATGTTTGAAAATTCTCAAGTGAGAAATAAAATTGTTTTAAAATTGTTTTGGGATGCGTGTTTGTTTAATATGTTTTCTTTTTAAAGTATATACACTTAGCACAATTTAACCAATTGCCTGTACCGAACACTTGAACTTACGAAAATTGCGACGGCGCAAAAAGCGGAAAAAAGAAAAACGCGTGCGAATGCTATGGTAGTCTAATAACAATTACTTCTTTATTCTATTTCATCTACTTGCTTAGCCTAAATCTTAAAACTAACGGCTTAAACTAGTGGTAATGTTAATATGTATTACAGAAAAAGGGGTAAGTATAATAATTTTTAACTTTCGTTAACTATTGTAAAAATTACGTTGAGGTAAGTAAAGTGAGTAATATATTAGTATTACAAATGGATTATTAAGGTAAGTATACAATAATATAACTCAATATTTTATAATTTTTCTAATTCAGTTTACTTAATTTTAGTTTTAGGTTTAAATATATTTTTTGTCGCTTAACGCAACAATGTTGTTTTGATACTTGTTTATTTAGGATTGTTTGTTGTAGTGATAATGTATTTCAATTGTTCCAACTCAAGGTTGTTTTGATGCATTCTGTTTACTGAAAAAAAAGGTTGTTTTAAGGTTTGTTACTATTATAAGGAATACGTTCCTTAACTCTCCTCTTTGTTAAAATGAAATGTCCACATTTCAAAACATCTAGGCTTGAAGTCAGCTTATAATAGTTAATTATTTTATGTGTTTACCTTTTTATACTCTCGCAACAAAGTTGCTAAGGAGAGTATTATAGAAAGCCGAAAACCTACAAAGTGTCATAACTAAGCCATAAATAAAGATATTAAAGTGAAATTTGGCACAAAGGATCGCATTAGGGAGGGGCATATTTGGACATAATGTTTTTGGAAAAGTGGGCGTGGCCCCGCTCCTACTAAGTTTTTTGTACATATCTCGCAAACTACTATAGCTATGTCAACCAAACTCTATGGAGTCGTTTCCTTCAGGCATTTCCATATACAGTTCAAAAATGGAAGAAATCGAATAATAACCACGCCCACCTCCCATACAAAGGTTATGTTGAAAATCACTAAAAGTGCGTTAACCGACTAACAAAAAACGTCAGAAACACTAAATTTTACGGAAGAAATTGCAGAAGGAAGCTGCACCCAGGCTTTTTTTTTTAAATTGAAAATGGGCGTGGCCTCGCCCACTTATGGACCAAAAACCATATCTCAGGAACTACTTTACCGATTTCAATGAAATTCGGTATATATAGTATTTTCTTAACACCCTGATGACATGTACGAAATATGGGTGAAATCGGTTCACAACCACGCCTTCTTCGAATATAACGCTATTTTGAATTCCATCTGATGCCTTCTCTGTATAATACGAGTATATACATTAGGAACCAATGATGATAGCGGAATAAAACTTTACACAAATACGGTATTTGAAAAATATGTAAATGACGTATAATGAAATCTCGATAATCACTTTATCATGCGAGAGTATAAAATGTTCGGTGACACCCGACCTTAGCCCTTCCTTACTTGTTATATTATATTATATAGTAAATAATTATTTTGGCACGTTTCTTATGACGCTTTCTTTTCTCTTATAATTTAGCTTTTAATTAGCGTTAATTTTCTAGAATTCAACAACCATTTTCCTTTTTGGCTTGCCTTGTTTTCGGTGCCTTTTTTCGGGTAATTGGTGTTGCTTGTGGAAATTTTCATATTTCGATTGAGGATAAGTTTGTATAAATTCCTCTTGCTGCTTGTTTATAATTACCATCAATGCAGTAGCTTGTGCTTGGAGTTGGGCCATCTTTGCTTCTTCCTAACTGATAATTAACTGTCCAATGTTTCAGGATTTTTCAGGATTCAACGTTGTCCGCTTTTTTAGAGTCTATTGCGAATCTTGGTGAAAGTATTACCCATTATTTCAGGACCTACACTTTTTTACCTTGTTCCACTTTTTCAGAAATTGTCGCTGTCCGCTCTTCCAGGGCCTGTTCTTAATCTTGCTGAATTCGCCGCTCTCCGTTTTTTTGGGATCTGCTTTTGATTCGTTCTGGAAGTACATATTGTCCGCTGTTACAGGACTCATACTTATATCCATTGCCATTTGTTTCTGTACTTTTTTCAGGCATTTAGTGCTGGAAGTCCTACTTCCTGTGGATTTTTTTTATTTATTCCTCTCCCCCAGTTAATTTTTACCATAAATAAAAATGAGTCAAAGAATATATTTTGAGCTGCACTGAAATGTGTACTCTTTATTGATACCCTTAAGACTAGCTTATTACATGTTTCTTACTTCTATTTATACTAACTAGTATGCTTACTTATTACTAGTAGATAGTTTGTTAAGATACATATTATGATATTTGTTTAGGTTTGTTTACATATATTTGTTTGCTTAGAAACATTTTCTTTGTTTTAAGATAAGGTTGTTGTGGTATTCAAACTCAATGTTGTTTTGATACTTGTTTGTTCAGGATTGGTTGTATTGTAGTGATAATGTATTTCAATTGTTCCAACTCAAGGTTGTTTTCATGCATTCTGTTTACTGAAACAAAAGTTTGTTTTAATGTTAGTTACTATTATAAGGCATATGTTCCTCAACTCGCGCAATGGACAGCGTCCTGCTCACCGCCACAGAACTGAGAACACTGCTGGACGAAGTGGATGCCATCTTCAACTCACGGCCCCTCGCGCCGTTGGGCCAGGATCCCAACCACGGTGAAGCATTGACTGAAGCATACCAACTCATAAGGTGGTCCCTCCGAGATTTACCATTGGCATAAGTGTTAACGGACCCAATTCGCTGTTACGAGCTATTGCCCCGGTGATGCCGAAGCCTGTAGAGACCTGGGCGGTTGTAGTTAAGAGCAATGGGCCTGTAACCACATTGCCGCAACTGTGAGTATAAGGGTAGACAGCTGGGCATCTTATGATGTAAGCTGTCTGCCCTATCTATTGTGGCGGTTTTGGATTCTTCACAGCTGGGTGTTTGTGTAGCTATGGAAGGGGCCTTCGGTAGAATGGTTGCTGCTAGTTTATATTGTAAATATAGCGAGCTCCTAGAGCCCTACCTGGGATACATGGATATGCTGCTACTTCTTGTAGGTGGTAGTCCATTTATCTTGCGTTTGGATGCGAATGCCTCGTCTTCGATGTGGTTCAGTAAGGTATACCGGCATTCGTCTGGATATCGGAGCCACAGTCGGGGTGAGGCATTAAGTGCATGGGTTGTGGCTAATGGCCTCCCCGTTGTGAATGAGCGCAGTGAGTGGTATACTTTCGATGGGCCTAGGAGTGTGAGTGATATTGACGTGACGTGTATGAATGAGGCAGCAAGTAGGGCCTTTAGTGTTAGGTGGGTAGTAAAGGGAGGGTGGGGACTGAGTGATCATAATTTGATTAAAATTATGATTACCCCACGATCCCCTCCTCCGACTTATGAGAGTCCATTGCGGCGATGGCGTACCATTGGTACTGACTGGAACCAATATGGACTCTCGGTTAGGGAAGCGGTATCTTCTATACCGCTTAGTGAGTTTGAGGAGTTGGGGGTGGACGAGCAAATTGTTTGTCTCTATGAGGTAGTTTGGGGGTTAACGGTAGGGTTTTTGGTAGGAATGAGTGTTGTAGAGTTAGCAAAATTAAATGGTGGACGCATGAGTTAACCTTGAAGAGTAGAGCTGTCAGGCGATTCAGGCGAAAGTTTCAATGCTCCCGACGGTCCAATTCTGATAGGTTATCCAAGCTTAGGTATGAATTTAGTTGTGCGGATAGGGACTATAAAAATATGTTAGTCAAAATTAATGAGAATGAGTGGAGGAGTTTTGTTAGGGAAAACAGGAACGGCCCCTGGGGTCAAGTCTATACGATTTGCCGGGGTCGTAGAAGTCAGGATATCACCTCTCTTTGTGTCGGTGACTCTTTGTTATCGTCGTGGAGAGAGTTTGCGCGGGTTCTGTTCGGTGCGTTCTTTCCCAGGTCGGAGGTGTAGGTTCCTCAAGTACAGGAGGTGCCAGTCCCTTCATTAGATGATGGGGAGTTGGGGTACGCCTTTGGCCTGGTTAGGTCTAAACGGTCTCCTGGTATTGATGGTTTAAGCGGAAAGATGTGCAAACGCTTGTGGAAGTTCATTCCTGAATACCTGGAGGCTATTTATGATAAGTTCGTCTTGGAGGGATATTTTCCATGTGAGTGGAAAAAAGCTGGGGTTATCGGGGCATCAGTCTCCTTCCAGTACTTGGAAAGAGTAGTGGTGGAACGACTTCAGGAGGTAACGAGGGGTATGTGGTCGGATAGGCAGTTTGCGTCAGGGAAGGTGTGGAAGATGTTTGGTTGTATGTTCAGGTTGTTGTTAGGGAAAATGTCAACAAATGTGTCCTTTGCATATTTGTTGACTTCTAAGGGGCGTTTGATTACCTTAGCTGGGATCGGATGGTGAAACGGCTGGAGGAGCTTGGCTGTCTGGAAATTGCTTTTTGGCGTAGCTATTTTTGGGACAGAAAAGCTTCTCTAGTTGATATGAATGAAAGTGTGGAGATTGAGGTGGTTCGTGGCTGCCCGCAGGGTTCCATCTGTGGTCCATATATTTGGAATCTCATGATGGATTCTCTGCTTGGGCAGCTCGAGCCACTTTGCAGGTGTTGTGCGTATGCGGATGATCTTCTTCTTCTGGTTGAAGGTCGTTCGCGGTGTGATTTAGAACGGGGGGAGGACAATTTTTAGAAATTGTTAATTCTTGGGGTTTAGGTGTGGGGGTTGACATATCGATGAATAAAACGGTGGCAATGCTGCTGAAAGGTAGATTGTCGCCGGTTCATCCACCGATTGTCCGTGGACTCAGTATCAGATATGTGACGCAAGTCAAATATCTGGGATTGACTATGAGTGAAGGATTGGTCTTTACTCCACACTTGTTTAGGATTAAGGAGCGCATACTGGCGGTCATGGGAAAGTGATGGAGTGATTGGGGTCTCGGGCGGCGTGCTGTCCACACCATATATTGTGGCTTGTTTGCGGTTTGTGCAACTTATGGAGCTGCTGTCTGGTGGGAGACAGCAGTGGAGTCTCGGGTCGCCGAAAGCTCCTTTCGGTGCAACATTGTATGATGCTTGCATGTCTGCCTGTATGTGGTACTGCTTCGACGGGGGCTGTGCAAGTTTTGTTAGAAGCACCCCCTCTTGACCTGATTGTCACAGCGTGCTGTTGCACCTTTCTGATGACGATGTCGAGACCAGTATCTAGAGATGGCGTTTAACTTAATTAGGTTAGTTTTTAGCTCAGTGTTTGTGCTGTGTTGTACATATATATTTTGTGTGCCAGTGGGGTCCAACCCCACCTTCCATATTCGCCACCAGTCCAGAGCATTATGGAAGCTCAACTGGTAGTAGTTTCGGCTACGAGGTCTGACCGGAGACTTAATTTTGGATTGGTACTGAAAATGCCTGGCATTTTCAGGGCGCTGATCAACGCATTGATTTGATCCGTTGTACTTTTGAGTACCATGGGGTAATGCTCACGTCAGCAGGTACCTACGTTAAATATTCCGGTTGTTGTTACGAGAGAAGGCAACTTGTTTGCTGTTTCAAGCAGCAGTTTTGGCGGCAGTGGACCAAAACGTACATTACGAATCTTCAGGGCAACAAATGGCTGCACCCGAAACGCAACCTGCAGCCCGGCGATATTGTCCTCGCCCACGAACACAGCAGCAGCATGCCACCGCAGCAGTGGGTACTAAGACGAATCGCCGCAGCCGTAGAAGGACGAGAGGGAAAAGTACGAGTGGCAGATGTGGCAACCACGGCAGGCACCATTAAGCGCCCTATTCACAAGTTCGCCCTTCTACATGTCGAAGTTGAAGGATAATAATCCTGTCAAGGTGGCCGGTCAAGCGACTTTATAAATTTAAAAATAATGTTTAAGAAATAAATTTGTCAAATTATTTGAATAATATTTGAATATATTATAAAATGTTTTATATCATGTAAAATACTTGCAATACTTGCTACTACCACTGTATTAGAATACTCCATTAACATGAATTATGAGATTGCTGGATTGAATTATAACTGCATTTAATTTAAAAAAAAGTAATACTTAGTGTGTTAATTTA
This sequence comes from Bactrocera neohumeralis, assembly GCF_024586455.1. Taxonomy (NCBI): domain Eukaryota; kingdom Metazoa; phylum Arthropoda; class Insecta; order Diptera; family Tephritidae; genus Bactrocera; species Bactrocera neohumeralis. The sequence goes on from NW_026090754.1 coordinate 7,005, forward strand.
ATTTCTGACCCGTAAGCAATTGCCTGTGCATTTCCATTTCTTCCGGTTTCGGTCGAGTGCAAGTGATTAAAGTGAGAAATACTAAAAATAAATATCCGGACAAGACATTAAAAAACAAAATTCAAAACGGAAAAATATAAATATAAATAAAAAAATAAATACATTCGAAATAAAAGCAGTGGCTTTTAAAAAAATATAACACTTTGTATATCTATACACATAAAATCAATGGGAAAGCGCACACATGCGACATACACTCAAGTGAATAAAAACGAAGTGGTAAAATCAAACATAAAGAAAACAAAATACAAGTTAACCTATACTAAAAATTGAGAGAAATGTTTTGTGAAGTGTGAAGTGAAAAAATAGTACATATCGTCTCACCTAAAATGCTAAATAACGTATCATGAAAAAAATTGAAATTGAGTGTCTTATCGATTACGATTCACGACTTCAAATTACATACATAATATTACATATACTTGCAGTTTTTGTGGTATATTAAAATATCCATCATCTACTACCAAATGTATTAGAATACCCTATTACCATGAATTATGAGATGGCTGAATTGAATTATAACTATATACACTTACCCCTTTTTTTGTATACATATGTACTTACCACTAGTTTAAGCCGTTAGGTTAAGGTTTAGGCTAACTAATGAAACTAATGTGATAAAGAATTCTCTTGTATGAAGACTATACCCGCGAACGATCGTTTCTTTTGTTAATCGGAATTCTTAAAATTAAATTAAAAAAATTCAATTAGCTTTTAGTTACACATCTCAGTGAGTCTAGCTTATAACTTCAATCTTAAAAACGCTTAAAATTTTGTCAGATACCATCTACCGAACATGGACGAAATACTAGGGAAACTTGGCCAGTGTAACTACTTCACGACAGCAGATCTTGCAAAAGGCTTCCATCAAATAGAAATGGATTCCGAATCAATATAGACAGCGTTTTCAACCAAACATGGCTATTATGAATACACACCAATGCCATTTGGGCTTAAAATGCCCCCACTACGATTCAACGATGAAAGAAAAGCCTACTTCGCCCGCTTCTAAACAAAAATTGATTGGTTTATAATGCGAATTTTTAAAACAGGAAACAACATTTTTAGGACACGTCATAACTAAAGATGGAATTAAACAAAACCCCGATAAAATGAGAGGCATATTACAACACCCTTCTTCTTCTTTACTGGCTTAGACAACGCTTACGCGATTATAGCCGAGTTAACAACAGCGCGCCTTTCTTTTCTTCTTTCGCTACGTGGCGCCAATTAGATATTCCAAGCGCAGCCTCTAACGGAGTGGAGGTCTTCCTCTGCTTGCGGGTACTGCGTCAATTACTTTCAAAGCTGGAGTGTTTTCTTTCATTCGGACAACATGACCTAGCCAGCGTAGCCGCTGTCTTTTAATTCGCTGAACTATGTCAATGTTGTCATATAACTCATACAGCTCATCGTTCCATCGGATGCGATATTCGCCGTGGCCAATGAGCAAACCTTTTTCTCGATAACTGGCAACGTCGATTCATCAGTTGCTGTCATTGTCTAAACCTCTGCATCATATATCAGGACGAGAATAAAGAGTGACTTTTAGAGTTTTGTTTTTGTTCGTCGAGAGAGGACTTTACTTTTTAATTGCCTACTCAATCCGAAGTAGCACCTGTTGGCAAGAGTAATCCTGCGTTGGATTTCCAGGCTCACATTTTTGGTGGTGTTTATACTGCTTCCTAAATAGACAAAACTATCTAAAACTTTAAAGTTATGACTGCCAAGAGGGACGTGAGAGCCCAGTCACGAGTGCGACGACTGTTTGTTTGATGGCAGAAGATATTTCGTCTTGCCCTCGTTCACTGCCAGACCCATTATTTTTGCTTTTTTGTCCAGTCTGGAGAAACCAGAACTAACGGCGCAGGTGTTGAGGCCGATGGTATCATTATCATCGGCATGCGCCAGCAGCTGTACACTCTTTTAAATATTGTACCTGCTCGATTAAGTTCTGCAGCTCGAATTATTTTCTCCAGCAGCAGGTTGAAGAAGTCGCACGATAGGGAGTCGCCTTGTCTGAAGCCTCGTTTAGTATCGAACAACTCGGAGAGATCCTTCCCGATCCTGACGAAGCTTTTGGTGTTGCGGTGTTTTAAACGTCAGTTTACACAGCCGTTTTAGTTTTGCGGGAAATAATCGCGGCATAAAGGAAGCTCATTTTCGTGCTGTCGAAAGCAGCTTTGAAGCCGACGAAGAGATGGTGTGTGTCGATTCTCCTTTCACGGGTATTTTCCTAAGTTTGGCGCAAGGTGAATATTTGGTCGGTTGTTGATTTTCCAGGTCTAAAGCCACACTGATTAAGTACAATCAGTTTGTTCACAATGGGCTTTAATCTTTTAAACAGTACACTCGCCGTGTTTGAATAGCTGGGCGGGCAATCCATCGGCCCCCGCCGCTTTGTTGTTCTTCAGGCAGGTAATTGCTATTCGAACTTCTTCATGGTCGGGAAATAGAACGTCTGCTCCATCGTCATCGATTGGGGAATCGGGTTCGCCTTCTCCTGGTGTTGTATAATTTAAGTATGCTCGAGGCATCGGTTACTAGATCACCTTTGGACTTTGGAGACAGCCAGGTAACTTGATGTATTTTCTTGTGCTTTAATCTAGTACTACAGATAACCACTTTGGCACTTCGGGCGCCGGCGAAGTCGATTAGTCTCAACGTATTTGGGGATGTTTCGTCGTGGAGGCTGAATTTACCGACCGTAGTGCCAAAGATAACTTCATTTAACACCCTGGCGTTAAAGTCGCCAAACACGATTTTGACATCGGGGCGGAGGCAGCTCTCATGGGCGCGCTCCAAACGTTCATAGAAGGCATCGTTGGCCACATCGTATTTCTCTTCCATCGGGGCGTGGGCGCAAATGAGCAATATGTTGAAGAACCAATGCTTCGATGCGAATTGTGGCTAGACGTTTATTCACAGGAGTGAATGATAGTACTCGGCGACGGAGTTTCTCTCCCACCATGAATCCTACACCAAACTTGCGCTCCTTTATATGGCCACCGTAGTAAATGCCACAAGGGCCTACTTGTCTCAGTCCTTTTCCAGTCCATCGCATTTCTTGGACGACAGTGATGTCAGCCTTTATTTTCGTGAGGGCATCAACCAGCTGGGCAGCGACATCTCCCAAATTAAGGGACCGGACATCCCAGATGTATGCCCTCTATTCGTAGTTCTTATTTTGTTTGCCATAGTTGTCATCCAAAATGGGGTCTCTCATCCGAGGCTGGTTATAAGATTTCATTTTGGGTGTTTTTTACGTGGCGGGTCCCAAGCCCAGCGCACAACCCTGTTTAGGGGATATTTTGCCTTCTCACTTTAGCTCGCCTTCAAACGGATGTTTTTAGGCTAACCAGAGGATACGTGGTCAAAGACCGGAAGTCATGAGCTGCTTAGGCCATATGTAAAAGAATCGTTTCTGGCCACTCCTAAGTGAATGGCGGTCAGAGAACTTTTTCCACTTTCGTGAACTTCTACACATAACTCAATCCTCTAATACCCACTGCCAAGTAAAACCAAAAAAATTAAAGCTTTCTTGGGACTTAGGTTACTACAGAAAATTCATATCCAAGTTAGCCGACATAGCAAAACCCATGACTAGATGTTTGAAAAAAGGAGCCAAAATAGACACTAAACAAAAGGATTACATAGATGCATTCGAAAAATTAAAACTTCTAACCTCTGGAGACCCAATTTTAAAATACCGAATTTTGAAAGAAAATTCGTATTAACTACAGACGGAAGCAGCGTAGCCTTGGGAGTTGTTCTCTCACAAGAAGTTAGTTACACCTGTAGAACTCCAAATGAACACGAAGTAAATTCCAGTGCCATAGAAAAATAATTATGAAATATAGTCTGGGCAGCTTAAACTTTTCGGGATTATTTATTAGGACGACATTTTGAAATAGCATCCGATCACCAACCATGTTGGTTGCACAAATTAAAAGAGCCCAACTCTAAATTACTTAGTGGAGAATAAGGCTTTCAGAATATGACTTTGATATAAAATACATTAAAGGAAATGAAAACTATGTCGCCAATGCCCTATCTAGAGTGAAAATAGAACAAGCCTTTTGTGGAGAATCCACGCAACATAGCGTAGAAGAAGATAGTAGTAATCTAATAAGTTTATCTGAGAAATCCATAAATTCTTATAAGCTGCAAATCATATTTTCTAAAGACCCCATGTACATTCAACATGAGAATTATTTCAAAAAAACAGATCATATACATTTCTTATAAAGACATGAATAGAGAATTAGCCAAACAATATCTGCTTGAACATTTTTGTTCCAAAACAAGCGCCCTATACATAAATAGCGATGAAGATTTCGAAATAATTCAAGGTGCATATAGAGAAACTAAAGAAAGAGAAAAAATATGTCTACTTACGAAAAACATCTACATCCAGGCATCCAAAAAATTACAAAACTTTTCGGCGAAACATATTATTTCCCCAACAGCCAGCTTCTTATACAAAATATAATTAACGAATGCCAAATATGTAACTTAGTAACAGGACATCGTTACACAAGCATGCCATGAAAGTCACTCCGGAACCCGAACACTGCCGCGATAAATTCGTAATAGACATTTATTCTTCCAAAGGCAATCACTACTTAAACAGCTTAGACTATTGACTTATCTAAATTTGACACTCTTGAACAGATAAAAACAAAAGACTGGCTAGAATGTAAAAATGCACTTATGCGCATATTTAATCAATTAGGAAAACCCAAAATTCTAAAAGCAGATAGGGACGGCGCATTCGCTAGTTTAACTCTGGAACAATGGCTCGAAAGCGAAGACATAGAACTAAATCTTAATACAACAAAGACAGACGTAGCAGACATAGAAAGACTCCATAAAACAATAAACGGAAACTTCCGTATTAATAAAAACTCAGACGACAATGAAGCTAAATTAACATATTTAAGTTATTTAACCTTCTTCATCTTACCGAAGTTGACATAAAGTCATAGCGGCAGTGCATTTAGAAAAATTCCATAATCTTATATTTAGTTATGAAGTCGATTTTCTTGTATATACACATTTAGCAATCGGTGTTAAGTTGTTTCACATTATTAATTTAACATATTTAAGTTAATTAACCTTCTTTGCCTTACTGAAGTTGACATAAAGCCATAGGAATTCCATAGATTTATAAGTTTGTCAAAAAAGTCTTGCGGTATTTTTATTGGACTTTTTTTTATTAAAATTGAAATGAATTTTTGATGACTCATGCCCAACTCTTGACCGATGCTACGGCTACTACTATGCCGGTCTCTTTCGACCAATTCAGCGGTTTTATCGCAATTTTCGACGACAGGCCTTCCGGAGCGTGGCGCATCTTCGATTATTATTTTGCTCCATGTTTGCGACGTTATAACTCACGAACGACTTATAAGAAACGACAATCAATCAAACACGTGTTAGCACGTGAAATGAGCTTTCCAAAAAGGTATAGCATGGCTCGATGCGACTTTCAGCGTCAACTAGCGAAAATACCGCAAGACTTTTTTGACAACCTAATATTTACTTATAAAGTCGATTTTCTCGTATATACACATTTAGGCATCGATGCTGAGTTGCATCAAGTCATTATTTTAACACATTGCCATCGGGAAACGAGATTTCTCATTTTTAAAAAAATTTCGTAGACATCGGGAAACGAGATTTCTCGTTTTTAAAAAAATTGCGTAGACATCAGGAAACGAGATGTCTCACTTTTAAAAAGATTATGTACGTCGTTTGTGCACTTTGTTGATAATTTACGTAGTCATCGGAAAACGAAAAAATCTCGTTTTTAAAAAGTATAGTATGTAAAACACACGGAGTAAGGAGCGAAACACGATATACTTGTACATGCAAATTCTGTGAAGTACCGTTACACAAAGGAAGCTGTTTCACCAAATATCATACCAAAAAAGAATACTAATAATACTTATGTACAACATCTAAAAATTTCAATACAATATATTATTTAGACAAATAATAACCGCAGTTTTAATTCACACACCGAAATACAAGTAGTTTGATTTCATTAAAAATACCCCGATGTTTAGACAAGTGTGAGCAAAAATCGCCCGATGGCAATGTGTTAAATAAGATGGAAACAATACTCTTTATCTCACGTAGACTAACAAATTAGTCCTTTGTGATGCCATTAAATGAAAACTGAAAACAATGAGAGGTTAGCCTTACTGAGGACTAAGAGATCATTTGATCCCTGCGATCTATACTGGGCCAGAAGGCTTTTGCAACCGCACAAGTGCCGGTGTTGGCCCAGCGTTGGACGAGCATCTGCGTGGCCCAGCTATCTAGTAGTATACCACAAGAAGAAACAGTAGCACCGTTCCGTTTCCATTCTACCGAATAATGATTCTAGGGTGCCTTTCCCTGCTAACTCATCAGCTTTGCAATTGCCTGCAATTCCGCTATGGCCCGGCACCCACACCTGTCTAATCACAAAAACTCTAGCTGCTAGATATAGCGACATTAGACATTCCTCGACCAACCCTGAATGCACTTCCGAATGAGTTCAAGGCTAAT
>NW_026090755.1:0-9945 GCF_024586455.1 Bactrocera neohumeralis
ATCATGCCGTTATGGCTTTATGTCAGCTTAATAAGATGAAGAAAGAAATTAATTTAAAGAGAAATAAATGATTTAAAAACTCAATATCGACTGCTAAATGTATATACAAGAAAATTGATTTTTTACCTGAATATGAATTATCGAATTTTCCAAAGATTGCCTTATGGCTTTATGCAACCAGAAAGATGAAGAAGGTAAATTAATTTAAATATGTTAAATTAATGATTTAAAGCAACTCAATATCGACTGCTTAATGTGTATATACAAGAAAATGGACTTTATACCTGAATATAAGATTGTCGAATTCTTCCAAATACACTGCCGTTATGGTTTTATGTCAACTTCAATAAGATGAAGAAGGAAATTAACTTAAAGATGTTAAATTAATGATTTAAAAACTAATATCGGCAAATTGGGGATATACAAAAAAATGGATTTTATCCCTGAATATAAGATTGTCGAATTCTCCCAAATGCACTGCCGTTATGACTTTATGTCAACTTCAGAAGGTAAAGAAGGGAAGAAGGTAAATTACTTAAAGATGTTAAATTAGTGATTTAAAGAACTAAATATCGACGAAAATTGTATATAAAGAAAATCATTTTTACCTGAATAAGGATTACGATTTCTTCCAAATGCACTGGGGTTAGGCTTTAGCCCTTTCAATCGATGAAAAAGGAAATTAACTTGAAGATGTTAAAAAGGTTTTAAAAGAATCAAATCGACTGAAAAGGACATATAAGTTACGACGCAAGAATGAAAACATTGGGGTGGCCTGAGAGCAAAAGAGCGCACCAAAATTTAAAGAACGGAAACAACAATTTTTGAGTTGCACCCAAAATTGCGCGTGGACTGGTCAGCAATTTTAGTTCTGCGTTAAACCATCGTCAATTTTTGTTTACCCTGAAAAACCCAGCTCAAAATACCACAACTGCTTCGAAGCAGCGGCGGCAGCAACAGCAAGGGGGTTTTTTTGAATTGAAGTTTTTTAGTTTCTGTTTTGGGTTTTTCGAGGGGGACCCCTTCCCCCAAATTAAATTTTAAAAAAAAAGGGTTTTATTTTTAAAAATTTGGGGCCCCCAATTCGCTTAATAAAAGTAGTTTGTCTGTAGGTTAAAACGAGCAACACAATCAACCAGCTGAAAAAAAATCGGGATTATGCCGTGAAAAGCCGATGTCGGACCACCCAAAAACCCAATCAACCAGCTAAAACAAGCAGTTTTCCCATTGGTGGATCAGGACAGGAGGAAGATCGAAGCACCCCAATCATGAATTTAATGTGTTGAGAAACCGAATTTAAATTTTAGAATCAAAGATTAAAATTAAAATTTCTTGTTAAAAAATAAAATATATTAAGAAAGTGAAATTTAAACCAATAGTTTATCGTTATTTATTTGGGAAAGTAGTAATAATTTTTTCAATGTTTAATTGAGGAATAGTGAAGAGTATTGGTTACATGGTTTATGAATGGGCCCAAACCTTCAATTTAAATTGATTTGTTTATTTAAAAATTTTAAATTATCGAAGAAAAAATCAAAATGAACGAAACCCAGTTTACGCAGATAGGAACGCGGCGGTCATGCTGCTTTGGGAGAAGAGGGGGAGTTTGAGAATAGGTTTTGGTCCCCAGGACCAAATTAAAAAAAGACCCCAAAAACCCACTATAACGACAGAAAAATTAAGATAGTAGGGTGAACCCGAAGAATCGCTGGGAAGTTGAAGTTCACCCAACCCGGTAAAACCCGAAGGTTATGTGTCCGGGCGTGAGGCGGCACATAACGCATATGAGATTTTTGACTAGATGGAACGGAATCCAAGCCGTTCCCATTAAAAGAAAAAAAACAGGCGCCCCGATGCGTTTTTATCGTCGTTTGATTTTAAAAATTTTAACGCTATTATACCCCCCTTAGACTTCATTTACCCGAAAGCGGCCGATCTACTTAGTCGAGCAGGAATTGTCGACGTTGAGGCAGGGCCTTTTCCCAGGCTCAAATTTTTATGAGAGGTTGAAAAAAACCCTTCTTACTTGCTAATAAAACCAAATGTCTCATGAAAAAGTATTGCAGGCGCAATTAACGAGAAATATAGGGCCAAGCCTTTTGGGATTTCTTTTTGGGTTGGGCCCCTTTTGGATATTCTTCGCATGCAACCACGACTTGCCATCCGCCCGGGGCACTGCTAAAGCGATGCGAACTAACTTACTTTTTCGCGCGCGCAAATAGAATTGATGTGACCAAAAAGCAGAGAACACCCAAAAGGGGAAAAAAAAATAATCAAAAATGCTAAATAGAACAAATTCGGATAATCAAAAAAATCCTCATTTCAAGGCAACAGGGGGGATAACAAAAAAAGGCCAATACCGCCAACAAAATTTTCAGCAGAACCATCAAAAGGATATCGGAACTCTACCCCGACAGGAACCAAGGGATGGGATCCTTCATTTTTCGCCAGGGGAAATTAAAAATAACGAAGAGACAGGGGTCAAAAGCGTCAGGCAGCGTCAGACCGTCGAACAGGCCCAAAAACAAAAGGGGAAAAAATCTGAAGGAAGATCGAAATCCCGAGTTAAGCCCAGACTTTAAGGAGCTATCTGACCAGTTGTTGAGGACCTAGAAAAAAAAATGAATTTTTGGGGGTAAGCCCCTCCGCCCGGGACAAGTCACTAGGTGGGGGAGGTGTTTTTTGTCAACGGGTGCCTCCAAAACACACCCAGCCTCTAGGGGGCCTAAAAGGGGGCCCTTTGAGAAAAACGGTGAACCATTCAGGATTCACCAATAGAAAAAAAAAAAGGACACTTGTTTGGAGTGGTATTAAATTTTTTGTCCTCCCAAAAATTTTTTTGGGGACTTTGAACAAGGTTCAAGCCAATATTAATTTGAAAAAAAAAATTTATCGAATACAACTCGGGAAAGGAAATTATTCATTTTCTCCGGGGTCAAGATTTTAGTCTTTCCCCAGCCCCAAACCCGAGTAAACCGGAGAAAAAAGGGGAATTTTATGATATGTTGAGGGGTTTGGATTTTCCCCCCAAAGAGAAACTACCATAAAACCTAATATTGTCCAACCGTACTAGGGATAATGAGCCGATTTAGAAAGGGTTTCCCATCCCCAAAGCCTTTTTTGAAAAAACAGAGATAGAGGATCTCCCCCAAAAAATGATATTATCCGAGTTCGGGTCGCCATAAACAACCCCAGGGGGTTGTAGAAAAAAAGTTTTTTCGATGAAAAATTAAAAAGGAAAAGATTAGTATGTTTTCCCCGAAAATTGAACGAGAAAACCATTGAAGACCTACCCCATACCAAATGTAGGGGTAATATTATCAAATTTGGGGAAAACCCCAGCTCTTCACAACCTTGGACCTTAAGTCGGGGTTTCATCAAATTGAGTCCCGAACGTGATCGCGAAAACCGCTTTTTTGTGTGTAATGGGAAGTACGAATTCGCCGTCTTCCCCTTTAAGAATACCTATTTTTCAGAGGGAATAGATAACGTTTTAGGGAACACATTGGCAAGTACTGCTTTGTTTATATTGATGATTTAAAAACCCACAAAAAAAGGAAGACCACTGAAGAGTGGGGTTATTTTGTGAGTTTGGAAAAATATGGGGGTTTTTGTTGAGAAATCAAAATTTTTGGCAGAATTTAAACCCCGGGTTTTAATATAAAAAGGAGGAAAAAAAACATGCCCGCAGAAAAAAGAAACCCAAAATTTCCCCACAGCCAAAACTTTGAGGTGTTAGGCCCTTTTTTGGGAATGGTTAACAGATGTTCTTCGTGACTATGCAAAAATTGTAAACCAAAATAGATCCTTGGGGGCAAATTTTTAAAGTGTCGGTTTCAATCAAAAAAAATTTAAAATATCATTTGACCAGGAACAAGTGAATGTTTAAAAATTGAAGAGTATATTTAAATCAAAAATTTTTGGGGGCCCTACCCGACTTTAGAAAGGTTTTGCCCCAACAACTGATGTTCTTCAACCCCCTTTCCTTTCAAGGGGAGACGATTACAATGATTTCAGAACCCGACAAAAAAAGGGAAAAACACTTTTCCCAAAAGAGGGGAGTTTTGGGAACGATGGGCTCTAAAAAACCTAACATTATTTGAGGCGTTAGGAATTAAAATTTACACAGATCATCAACCCCAACCTTCGCAGTGTCGATCAACGAATCCAAAATAAAGCGATGGGAAAACCATTGAAGGATTAAGCCAAAAGACATAAACCAGAAAAGATAATTTAGTAGCTGATGCTTTATCACGCCAGTTTATAAACGCACTAGATCCGAACCCGAACGGATGCTACCATTATAGCAACAGTTCTAACTTATACGGTGGAAACAGTTTCCCCGTAAAGTCTATAAAAACAACTAATTTTAATTTTAAAAATCCGGGCAAAAAGGGAATTTTTTATTTTTGGAAAAAGTTACGCCAATTCCGTTTCCTGATAATGAGAGTTTGTTTAAAAAGTTACGAGGGGGAAAACGCGTGGTCAACGGCATTCACTGGGCCCACCTCGCTGGCGCAAACCAAAACTCAGGGGGATTTCCCAAATACAAGATTCCGTCACACAACTAAATTTGTCAGGGGCATTTTTGATCCTAACGAACAAATTGAAATAATTGCAAAAAATAAAGACCCTGTGCCCTCAAGAAATGTTGCAAATTTTAAATTATTTTTTTTAAAATGGAAAAAAAAGCTAAGGGGGTGGCGTTAATTGTAAAACCATTAAAGCAATATCGACCCGGTAAAGCATCCCAAGGAAAAACCCCTTCCCCTTTTCCCTGAATTTCTCCATATTGACATATTCGAATTTAAAGCCCTACCCTTTCTTGTGTGGAGAAGTTATCTGTTCAAGGGAACCAACTTTCACGAACCATAAACATATTAAGCCGCGTATTCTGCAACTGGTCAATATGTTCGCAGGAACCCAAAAATTTTTTTCTGGATAATGAAAAATATTAAACTCAAATACAAAAGATCGTCCCTTTGAGACCTTTTCGACATTGAATTTGGGAAAGCTCCTCCTCTATAGTACTTTTAATGGGCAGGGGGGAGATTTTATAAAAACCATGGGGGGAAAAAGCTAGATGCCTTAAATTGAAAAAGGGAAATTTAAGATACGGGGCTTAATTTTACGGCCACAACAATACAATAGGAGCATTCACCCGAAATGGAAAAAACCCTTTGGGTGTTTTTTTACCCGGAAAGGGGGCAGGCAAAAATAGGGGAGAAAAGGCTCGAAACAATGTTAAGAACTCATAACAAAAAAGGATGGAAGAACAAAGGGGGGGGAAACAGTTCACATTAATGAATAGACGGTTGGGGAAAAAAACACCCCCCCATATTTGGGGGATAGTCCCGGAGGACCTGGGGTTTTAGGTCATTAAAGGTAGAATAGTTATAAGGGTAATTCCGATAGTGAATAAAATTTTTTAAATCAGATTTTTTTGCTTCGTCTTTTCCTTTTTTTTAGACCCTGTTTTAGCAGCTTGACCTCACCTCCACAGTTTGTGATTGTGGATTACCACACCAGACTACTTACCGATTACAATGGTGACGGGTTTTTAGGGGGCTCGTACGATTACATAACATGACAAAACCACGCCTACGCTGAATTGACCATTGAACTGCTCAGCCAAAAAAATTAAAACCACATGACGAAACTGATGAATGCTGACCTGGGCCGAATCGGAAAAATTTTCGGACAGTAATGGGGCCGACAAAAATTCACGTAGCCTAAACATCTTGGGAACGTTTTAAGGTTGTGGCAGGCACGCCGGACTTGACGATTTTCAAAAAGAACTTTAGAGCTTGATAGGCTTAGGGACAATAACAATCGCCAAGTAGCAATAAACTCAAAGTTCCCGGAACAGATTACCGATTTAACCAATAAATAAATGAAATTTTTGAATAAAAACTAGAAAATAGATACCGGACACTTTTTTGAAATTTTTTTGGCCCAAAAGGCTATTATTACAACCTAGATAAATTATCTTATCAATGTTTTTCCAGTTGGGATTAAAACCCAATCATTTTTGATAATATTAAATTGATTCAATCTTTGGGCCCAGTCTCTCAACAACAACGTAATGATTTTTTTTAGTCTCTAAAAAGTATTTCATGATAATAACCTTTTCACTTCCTAGTTAAGTTCCAGACCAAAAGGAAAAAAAAAAATTGATTACCCGGCTCCCAAAAAAAAATGCGTCACTACGCGACAACCCGTAAATTTGTGGTAAAGACATCCCTTGGGTGGCTGTGCAGGGGCACCCTGAGTTTTTTCAGAAAATCGAACATAACAACTTGCGCTCAACAACTGGTAGCCAGCGTCACCGCAGAGGGAACAAAGGCGAACAGATCCCCCTTTCAAGAAATTGATGAGGGGGGTATATAAACGACTACCGCTGGTAACTTCTGAGGGAGACCATTTCGCTAAAAAAGGTACTTACCGGTAATGTTTCCGATAAGGCCATAAAAAGAAACAATTCCGTTAACCGGAATGGCCTTCCAATAAAAGGGAAACTGAAACCCTTTTGGGGGCTGGGAAAAAATAATTGACAATAAAATGAGCTTTCCCCCCCGGACCGAGCGGAAACGCCGTGATGGAACAGCTAACCGCGGGGATGAAAAAGGATTAAACAGTCAAAATTTCGGTCTAATAAAATGCCCTGCTTTTTTCCATAATAACATTCAAAAAAACTAAGCGACAGGCCCAATTTAAGAGTAGTAGAAAAAATCACCAGGTGTCAGGAGAAAGTCCGAGGACGTCCTCACTTAGGAGGGGAGGGTATCACCCACGCAAGAATGTAAAATATTTTCCCCAGTCAGCAACAAATAGGACTCAGAATTTGAACGGAAAAACAAGTTTTTAGTTGCATCCAAATTGGGGGGACTGAGCAAATTTTCTTCTCACGTCCCAATACCATCAGCTCATATTCATGCTTACCCCGCAAATACCAGCTATAAAACCACAACTGCTTCGCAGCAGCGGCGGGCCCAAAAGAACGGTAGTTTTTTAATTGAAAAATTTTTTTTTGTTTTGTTCTTCGGCTGGACGGGCCCCCTCGAATTAATAAAGAGAAAAAACAAAAGGGGGTTATTTTTAATAATTTATATACACATTGGTGAATTGAGTTGTTTAAATCCTTAATTTAACATCTTTGTTTAAATTTTCCTTTTTTATCTTATAAATTAATGCCCTAACGGGAGGCATTTTAAAGAATGGCAATCTTAATTCCGGATAAAGTCCATTTTCTTGTAAAAATTAAACAGTGATGATTTTAAATATTAATTTAAATATTTAATTAACTTTTTTCACCTTTTGTAAGTTGACATAAAACCATAAACCCGTGATTTGGGAAAAATTGACAATCTTATATTCAGGTAAAAGTCCATTTTCTTTTTTAAAATTAAGGGTTTTACGAGTTGTTTAAATCATTAATTTTAATATTTAAGTTAATTAACCCTTCATCTTCTTTTGGGGTTTACATAAGGCGATAACGCCAGTGCATTTGGAAGAATTCGACAATCTTTTATTCAGGTATAAAGTCCATTTTCTTTTATATACACATTTAGCTGTCGATACTGAGTTTCTTTAAATCATTAATTTAACATATTTAAGTTAATAAACCTTCTTCATCTTCTTGAAGTTGACATAAAGCCATAACGCCAGTGCAGTTGGAAGAATTCCACAATCTTATATTCAGGTATAAAGTCGATTTTCTTGTATATACACACTTTTAGCAGTCGATACTGAGTTGCCCCTTTTAAAAACCCCTTAATAAAAATTTAAGTTAATTAACCTTTTTTCATTTTCCTTTAAAAATTTACATAAAAAAACGCCGTAAGGGTTTGGGAAAAATTGGGCAATCTTATATTCAGGGATAAACATTTTCTTTTATACACATTAAGCAGTCGATACTGAGTTGCTTTATATCATTAATTTAACATCTTTAAGTTAATTAACCTTCTTCATCTTACTGAAGTTGACATAAAGCGATAACGCCAGTGCATTTGGAAGAATTCGACAATCTTATATTCAGGTATAGAGTCCATTTTCTTGTATATATACATTAAGCAGTCGATATTGAGTTGCTTTAAATCATTAATTTAACATATTTAAGTTAATTTACCTTCTACATCTTACTGAAGTTGACATAAAGTCATAACGGCAGTGCATTTGGAAGAATTCGACAATTTTATATTCAGGTATAAAGTCCATTTTCTTTTATATACACATCTAGCTGTCGATACTGAGTTGCTTTAACCCACTAATTTAACATCTTTAAGTTAATTTACCTTCTTAATCTTACTGAAGTTGACATAAAGCCATAACGGCAGTGCATCGTGAAGAATTCGACAATCTTATATTTAGGGATAAAGTCCATTTTCTTGTATATACACATTTAGCAGTCGATACTGAGTTGCTTTAAATCAATAATTTGACATCTTTAAGTTAATTTACCTTCTTCATCTTACTGAAGTTGACATAAAGCCATAACGGCAGTGCATTTTGAAGAATTCGACAATCTTATATTTAGGGATAAAGTCCATTTTCTTGTATAAATTAAGCAGTCGATAGAGTTGTTTTAACAAATTTATTTTAAGAATTTTTCCCTTTACTTCTAAAACATAAACCAAACGGCAGGATTTAAGAATTCAAATCTTTTTTCAAATTTTTTTCTTTATATACACATTTTCAGTGATACGGTTGCTTTTAAACATTAATTTAAATATTTAAGAATTAACCTTTTTCATCTTCTTAAGTAACAAAGGCCATTTTTGCGTATTTTTAAAAATTGAAACTTTTATTGGGATAAAGTTTTTTTTTCTTGTATATAAATTGTTAAAATGATATTATTGTTTTAAAAACATTAATTTAAATTTTTTTTAACCTTTTCATCTTCTTAAGGAAAAAGCCAAAACGGCATTTAAAAATTTGACAACTATAATTGATAAAGTCATTTTCTTTATATAAATTTTAAAAAAATTGGGTTTTTTTAAATCATAATTTAACATCTTTAATTATTTTTTTATCTTACTAAAAGGGCTAAAGCCAAGGCGAGATTTTAAGAATTCGACAATCTTATATTAGGGAAAAGCCATTTTTTTTAATAAAATAAGCAGTGATAGAGTTGTTTTTTAAACTTTAATTTTTAAATTTTGTTTAAATTTACCCTTCATCTACTGAAGGACATAAATAAGGGAGCATTTTTAAAAATTAAAACTTTTTATTCAGGGAAAAGTCCATTTTTTAAACAATTTACGTATGATTGCAAAATATTAATTAACATTTTAAGTTAATTTACCTTCTTTATCTTTTAAATTTAATAAACATAACCCAGGATTTTTAAAAATTGAAACATATTCATATAAATGATTTTATAAACACATTTAGAAATCGATATGAGGCTTTAAAACATTTTTTAAATATTTGTTTAAATTTAACCTTCTTCTCTTCTTGAAGGAAAAAAGCCAAAACCCCGTAGTTAAGAATCTACAATTTATATTCATATAAAGTCGATTTTTTTGTATAAAAATTGCATGATACTGAGTTGAAAAAACATTTAAATTTTAAATATTTAATTTAAAACCCTTTTTCATTTCTTAAAGAATAAAGCCATAACGCCAGTATTTGAAGAATTGACAATTTTATTCAGGTAAAAGCATTTTCTTTTTAATACAATTGCAGTCATACGAGTTTTTTAACATTAATTTAAATATTTGTTAATTTAACCTTTTTTCACTTCTTGAAGTTGACATAAAGCGATAACGCCAGTGCATTTGGAAGAATTCGACAATCTTATATTCAGGTATAAAGTCCATTTTCTTTTTTATACACATTAAACGTCATAAATTTTTTAACCCCAAAAATTAAATTTTTAATTACCTTTTTATCTTCTTGGGTTTAATAAAGCAAACGCCCGTGCATTAAAAAATTGATTTAATT
>NW_026090756.1:0-11102 GCF_024586455.1 Bactrocera neohumeralis
CTTCCACATGCACTGCCGTTATGGTTTTATATCAACTTGGGTAAGACGTAGAAGGCTAATAAACTTTAATATTTGATTTTATTGATTTGAAGCAACTCAACACCGACTGCTAAATGTGTATATACAAGAAAATCGACTTTATACCTGAATATAAGATTGTCGAATTCTTCCAAATGCACTGCCGTTATGGCTTTATGTCAACTTCGATAAGATGAAGAAGGCTAACAACCTTTAATATTTGATGTTAATGATTTAAAGCAACTCAATATCGACTGCTGAATGTGTATATACAAGAAAATCGACTTTATACCTGAATATAAAATTGTCGAATTCTTCCAAATGCACTGCCGTTATGGCTTTATGTCAACTTCGATAAGATGAAGAAGGCTAATTAACTTAAATATTTGATGTTAATGATTTGAAGCAACTCAGCACCGACTGCTAAATGTGTATATACAAGAAAATTGACTTTTTTCCTGAATATAAGATTGTCGAATTCTTTCAAATGCGCTGCCGTTATGGCTTTATGTCAACTTCAGCAAGATGAATAAGGCTAATTAACTTAAATATTTGATGTTAATGATTTGAAGCAACTCAGTACCGACTGCTAAATGTGTATATACAAGAAAATCGACTTTATACCTGAATATAAGATTGTCGAATTCTTTCAAATGCACTGCCGTTATGGCTTTATAACAACTTCGGTAAGATGAAGAAGGCTAATTAACCTAAATGTTTGATGTTAATGAATTGAAGCAACTCAACACCGACTGCTAAATGTGTATATACAAGAAAATCGACTTTTTTCCTGAATATAAGATTGTCGAATTCTTCCAAATGTACTGCCGTTATGGCTTTATGTCAACTTTGATAACATGAAGAAGGCTAATTAACTTAAATATTTGATGTTAATGATTTGAAGCAACTCAATTCCGACTGCTGAATGTGTATATACAAGAAAATCGACTTTATACCTGAATATACGATTGTCGCATTCTTCCAAATGCACTGCCGTTATGGCTTTATGTCAACTTCGATAAGATGAAGAAGGCTAATAAACTTTAATATTTGATGTTAAGGATTTGAAGCAACTCAACACCGACTGATAAATGTGTATATACAAGAAAATCGTCTTTATACCTGAATATAAGATTGCCGAATTCTTCCAAATGCAGTGCCGTTATGGCTTTATGTCAACTTCGATAAGATGAAGAAGGCTAATAAACTTTAATATTTGATGTTAAGGATTTAGAGCAACTCAATATCGACTGCTAAATGTGTATATACAAGAAAATCGACTTTATACCTGAATATAAGATTGTCGAATTCTTCCAAATGCACTGCCGTTATGGCTTTATGTCAACTTCGATAAGATGAAGAAGGCTAATTAACTTAAATATTTGATGTTAATGATTTGAAGCAACTCAACACCGACTGCTAAATGTGTATATACAAGAAAATCGACTTTATACCTGAATATAAGATTGTCGAATTCTTCCAAATGCACTGCCGTTATGGCTTTATGTCAACTTGGATAAGATGAAGAAGGCTAATAAACTTAAATATTTGATTTTATTGATTTGAAGCAACTCAACACCGACTGCTAAATGTGTATATACAAGAAAATCGCCTTTATACCTGAATATAAGATTGTCGAATTCTTCCAAATGCACTGCCGTTATGGCTTTATGTCAACTTCGATAAGATGAATAAAGCTAATTAACTTAAATATTTGATGTTAAGGATTTGAAGCAACTCAATATCGACTGCTAAATGTGTATATACAAGAAAATCGACTTTATACCTGAATATAAGATTGTCGAATTCTTCCAAATGCACTGCCGTTATGGCTTTATGTCAACTTCGATAAGATGAAGAAGGCTAATTAACTTAAATATTTGATGTTAATGATTTGAAGCAACTCAATTCCGACTGCTAAATGTGTATATACAAGAAAATCGACTTTATACCTAAATATAAGATTGTCGAATTCTTCCAAATGCACTGCCGTTATGGCTTTATGTCAACTTCGATAAGATGAAGAAGGCTAATAAACTTTAATATTTGATGTTAAGGATTTGAAGCAACTCAACACCGACTGCTAAATGTGTATATACAAGAAAATCGACTTTATACCTGAATATAAGATTGTCGAATTCTTCCAAATGCACTGCCGTTATGGCTTTATGTCAACTTCAGATAAGATGAATAAGGCTAATTAACTTTAATATTTGATTTTAGTGATTTGAAGCAACTCAACACCGACTGCTAAATGTGTATATACAAGAAAACGACTTTATACCTGAATATAAGATTGTCGAATTCTTCCAAATGCACTGCCGTTATGGCTTTATGTCAACTTGGGTAAGATGAAGAAGGTTAATTAACTTTAATATTTGATGTTAATGATTTAAGCAACTCAATATCGACTGCTAAATGTGTATACACAAGAAAATCGACTTTATACCTGAATATAAGATTGTCGAATTTTCCAAATGCACTGCCGTTATGGCTTTTTGTCAACTTCGATAAGATGAAGAAGGCTAATTAACTTAAATATTTGATGTTAATGATTTGAAGCAACTCAACACCGACTGCTAAATGTGTATATACAAGAAAATCGTCTTTATACCTGAATATAAGATTGTCGAATTCTTCCAAATGCACTGCCGTTATGGCTTTATGTCAACTTCAGCAAGATGAATAAGGCTAATTAACTTAAATATTTGATGTTAACGATTTAAAGCAACTCAACACCGACTGCTAAATGTGTATATACAAGAAAATCGTCTTTATACGTGAATATAAGATTGTCGAATTCTTCCAAATGCACTGCCGTTATGGCTTTATGTCAACTTGGGTAAGATGAAGAAGGTTAATTAACTTAAATATTTAAATTAATGATTTAAAGCAACTCAATATCGACTGCTAAATGTGTATATACAAGAAAATCGACTTTATACCTGAATATAAGATTGTCGAATTTTCCAAATGCACTGCCGTTATGGCTTTTTGTCAACTTCGATAAGATGAAGAAGGTTAATTAACTTAAATATTTGATGTTAATGATTTGAAGCAACTCAACACCGACTGCTAAATGTGTATATACAACTCAACACCGACTGCTAAATATGTATATACAAGAAAATTGACTTTATACCTGAATATAAGATTGTCGAATTCTTCCAAATGCACTGCCGTTATGGCTTTATGTCAACTTCGATAAGATGAAGAAGGCTAATAAACTTAAATATTTGATGTTAATGATTTGAAGCAACTCAACATCGACTGCTAAATGTGTATATACAAGAAAATCGACTTTATACCTGAATATAAGATTGTCGAATTCTTCCACATGCACTGCCGTTATGGCTTTATGTCAACTTCGATAAGATGAATAAGGCTAATTAACTTAAATATTTGATGTTAATGATTTGAAACAACTCAACACCGACTGCTAAATGTGAATATACAAGAAAATTGACTTTATACCTGAATATAAGATTGTCGAATTCTTCCAAATGCACTGCCGTTATGGCTTTATGTCAACTTGGGTAAGATGAAGAAGGCTAATTAACTTAAATATTTGATGTTATATGTTAAATTTGAAGCAACTCAATATCGACTGCTAAATGTGTATATACAAGAAAATCGACTTTATACCTGAATATAAGATTGTCGAATTTTCCAAATGCACTGCCGTTATGGATTTTTGTCAACTTCGATAAGATGAAGAAGGTTAATTAACTTAAATATTTGATGTTAATGATTTGAAGCAACTCAACACCGACTGCTAAATGTGTATATACAAGAAAATCGTCTTTATACCTGAATATAAGATTGTCGAATTCTTCCAAATGCACTGCCGTTATGGCTTTATGTCAACTTCAGCAAGATGAAGAAGGCTAATTAACTTTAATATTTGATGTTAATGATTTAAAGCAACTCAACACCGACTGCTAAATGTGTATATACAAGAAAATCGACTTTATACCTGAATATAAGATTGTCGAATTCTTCCAAATGCACTGCCGTTATGGCTTTATGTCAACTTCGATAAGATGAATAAGGCTAATTAACTTAAATATTTGATGTTAATGATTTGAAGCAACTCAACACCGACTGCTAGATGTGTATATACAAGAAAATCGACTTTATACCTGAATATAAGATTGTCGAATTTTTTAAATGCACTGCCGTTATGGCTTTTTGTCAACTTCGATAAGATGAAGAAGGTTAATTAACTTAAATATTTGATGTTAATGATTTGAAGCAACTCAACACCGACTGCTAAATGTGTATATACAAGAAAATCGTCTTTATACCTGAATATAAGATTGTCGAATTCTTCCAAATGCACTGCCGTTATGGCTTTATGTCAACTTCGATAAGATGAAGAAGGTTAATTAACTTAAATATTTGATGTTAATGATTTGAAGCAACTCAACACCGACTGCTAAATCAACACCGACTGTATATACAAGAAAATTGACTTTATACCTGAATATAAGATTGTCGAATTCTTCCAAATGCACTGCCGTTATGGCTTTATGTCAACTTCGATAAGATGAATAAGGCTAATTAACTAAAATATTTGATGTTAACGATTTGAAGCAACTCAACACCGACTGCTAAATGTGTATATACAAGAAAATCGACTTTTATCCTGAATATAAGATTGTCGAATTTTTTCAAATGCGCTGCCGTTATGGCTTTATGTCAACTTCAGCAAGATGAATAAGGCTAATTAACTTAAATATTTGATGTTAACGATTTAAAGCAACTCAACACCGACTGCTAAATGTGTGTATACAAGAAAATCGACTTTATACCTGAATATAAGATTGTCGAATTCTTCCAAATGCACTGCCGTTATGGCTTTATGTCAACTTGGGTAAGATAAAGAAGGTTAATTAACTTAAATATGTTAAATTAATGAATTAAAGCAACTCAATATCGACTGCTAAATGCGTATATACAAGAAAATCGACTTTATACCTGAATATAAGATTGTCGAATTTTCCAAATGCACTGCCGTTATGGCTTTTTGTCAACTTCGATAAGATGAAGAAGGTTAATTAACTTAAATATTTGATGTTAATGATTTGAAGCAACTCAACACCGACTGCTAAATGTGTATATACAAGAAAACCGTCTTTATACCTGAATATAAGATTGTCGAATTCTTCCAAATGCACTGCCGTTATGGCTTTATGTCAACTTCGATAAGATGAATAAGGCTAATTAACTAAAATATTTGATGTTAACGATTTGAAGCAACTCAACACCGACTGCTAAATGTGTATATACAAGAAAATTGACTTTTTTCCTGAATATAAGATTGCCGAATTTTTTCAAATGCGCTGCCGTTATGGCTTTATGTCAACTTCAGATAAGATGAATAAGGCTAAATAACTTAAATATTTGATGTTAATGATTTGAAGCAACTCAACACCGACTGCTAAATGTGTGTATACAAGAAAATCGACTTTATACCTGAATATAAGATTGTCGAATTCTTCCAAATGCACTGCCGTTATGGCTTTATGTCAACTTGGGTAAGATAAAGAAGGTTAATTAACTTAAATATGTTAAATTAATGAATTAAAGCAACTCAATATCGACTGCTAAATGCGTATATACAAGAAAATCGACTTTATACCTGAATATAAGATTGTCGAATTTTTCCAAATGCACTGCCGTTATGGCTTTTTGTCAACTTCGATAAGATGAAGAAGGTTAATTAACTTAAATATTTGATGTTAATGATTTGAAGCAACTCAACACCGACTGCAAAATGTGTGTATACAAGAAAATCGACTTTATACCTGAATATAAGATTGTCGAATTCTTCCACATGCACTGCCGTTATGGTTTTATGTCAACTTGGGTAAGACGTAGAAGGCTAATAAACTTTAATATTTGATTTTAGTGATTTGAAGCAACTCAACACCGACTGCTAAATGTGTATATACAAGAAAATCGACTTTATACCTGAATATAAGATTGTCGAATTCTTCCAAATGCACTGCCGTTATGGCTTTATGTCAACTTCGATAAGATGAAGAAGGCTAACAACCTTTAATATTTGATGTTAAGGATTTAAAGCAACTCAATATCGACTACAAAATGTGTATATACAAGAAAATCGACTTTATACCTGAATATAAGATTGTCGAATTCTTCCAAATGCACTGCCGTTATGGCTTTATGTCAACTTCGATAAGACGTAGAAGGCTAATAAACTTTAATATTTGATTTTAGTGATTTGAAGCAACTCAACACCGACTGCTAAATGTGTATATACAAGAAAATCGACTTTATACCTGAATATAAGATTATCGAATTCTTCCAAATGCACTGCCGTTATGGCTTTATGTCAACTTCGATAAGATGAAGAAGGCTAATTAAATTAAATATTTGATGTTAATGATTTGAAGCAACTCAACACCGACTGCTAAATGTGTATATACAAGAAAATCGACTTTATACCTGAATATAAGATTGTCGAATTCTTCCAAATGCACTGCCGTTATGGCTTTATGTCAACTTCGATAAGATGAATAAAGCTAATTATCTTAAATATTTGATGTTAATGATTTGAAGCAACTCAGCACCGACTGCTAAATGTGTATATACAAGAAAATCGACTTTATACCTGAATATAAGATTATCGAATTCTTCCAAATGCACTGCCGTTATGGCTTTATGTCACCTTCGATAAGATGAAGAAGGCTAATTAAATTAAATATTTGATGTTAATGATTTGAAGCAACTCAACACCGACTGCTAAATGTGTATATACAAGAAAATCGACTTTATACCTGAATATAAGATTGTCGAATTCTTCCAAATGCACTGCCGTTATGGCTTTATGTCAACTTCGATAAGATGAAGAAGGCTAATTAAATTAAATATTTGATGTTAATGATTTGAAGCAACTCAGCACCGACTGCTAAATGTGTATATACAAGAAAATCGACTATATACCTGAATATAAGTTTGTCGAATTCTTCCAAATGCACTGCCGTTATGGCTTTATGTCAACTTCGATAAGATGAATAAGGCTAATTAACTTAAATATTTGATGTTAATGATTTGAAGCAACTCAACACCGACTGCTAAATGAGTATATACAAGAAAATCGACTATATACCTGAATATAAGTTTATCGAATTCTTCCAAATGCACTGCCGTTATGGCTTTATGTCACCTTCGATAAGATGAAGAAGGCTAATTAAATTAAATATTTGATGTTAATGATTTGAAGCAACTCAACACCGACTGCTAAATGTGTATATACAAGAAAACCGACTTTATACCTGAATATAAGATTGTCGAATTCTTCCACATGCACTGCCGTTATGGCTTTATGTCAACTTCAGCAAGATGAATAAGGCTAATTAACTTAAATATTTGATGTTAATGATTTGAAGCAACTCAACACCGACTGCTAGATGTGTATATACAAGAAAATCGACTTTATACCTGAATATAAGATTGTCGAATTTTCCAAATGCACTGCCGTTATGGCTTTTTGTCAACTTCGATAAGATGAAGAAGGTTAATTAACTTAAATATTTGATGTTAATGATTTGAAGCAACTCAACACCGACTGCTAAATGTGTATATACAAGAAAATCGTCTTTATACCTGAATATAAGATTGTCGAATTTTCCAAATGCACTGCCGTTATGGCTTTTTGTCAACTTCGATAAGATGAAGAAGGTTAATTAACTTAAATATTTGATGTTAATGATTTGAAGCAACTCAACACCGACTGCTAAATGTGTATATACAACTCAACACCGACTGCTAAATATGTATATACAAGAAAATTGACTTTATACCTGAATATAAGATTGTCGAATTCTTCCAAATGCACTGCCGTTATGGCTTTATGTCAACTTGGGTAAGATAAAGAAGGTTAGTTAACTTAAATATGTTAAATTAAAGAATTAAACCAACTCAATATCGACTGCTAAATGTGTATATACAAGAAAATAGACTTTATACCTGAATATAAGATTGTCGAATTTTCCAAATGCACTGCCGTTATGGCTTTTTGTCAACTTCGATAAGATGAAGAAGGTTAATTAACTTTAATATTTGATGTTAATGATTTGAAGCAACTCAACACCGACTGCTAAATGTGTATATACAACTCAACACCGACTGCTAAATATGTATATACAAGAAAATTGACTTTATACCTGAATATAAGATTGTCGAATTCTTCCAAATGCACTGCCGTTATGGCTTTATGTCAACTTGGGTAAGATAAAGAAGGTTAATTAACTTAAATATGTTAAATTAATGAATTAAAGCAACTCAATATCGATACAAGTGTATATACAAGAAAATCGACTTTATACCTGAATATAAGATTGTCGAATCCAAATGTGCCGTTATGGCTTTATGTCAACTTGGGTAAGATAAAGAAGGTTAATTAACTTAAATATGTTAAATTAAAGCAACTCAATATCGACTGCTAAATGCGTATATACAAGAAAATCGACTTTATACCTGAATATAAGATTGTCGAATTTTCCAAATGCACTGCCGTTATGGCTTTTTGTCAACTTCGATAAGATGAAGAAGGTTAATTAACTTAAATATTTGATGTTAATGATTTGAAGCAACTCAACACCGACTGCTAAATGTGTATATACAAGAAAACCGTCTTTATACCTGAATATAAGATTGTCGAATTCTTCCAAATGCACTGCCGTTATGGCTTTATGTCAACTTCGATAAGATGAATAAGGCTAATTAACTAAAATATTTGATGTTAACGATTTGAAGCAACTTAGCACCGACTGCTAAATGTGTGTATACAAGAAAATCGACTTTATACCTGAATATAAGATTGTCGAATTCTTCCACATGCACTGCCGTTATGGCTTTATGTCAACTTCGATAAGATGAATAAGGCTAATTAACTTAAATATTTGATGTTAACGATTTGAAGCAACTCAGCACCGACTGCTAAATGTGTATATACAAGAAAATCGACTATATACCTGAATATAAGTTTATCGAATTCTTCCAAATGCACTGCCGTTATGGCTTTATGTCAACTTCGATAAGATAAAGAAGGCTAATTAAATTAAATATTTGATGTTAATGATTTGAAGCAACTCAACACCGACTGCCGCCTTTATACCTCGAATTCTTCCAAATGCACTGCCGTTATGGCTTTATGTCAACTTGGGTAAGATGAAGAAGGCTAATAAACTTTAATATTTGATGTTATTGATTTGAAGCAACTCAACACCGACTGCTAAATGTGTATATACAAGAAAATCGACTTTTTTCCTGAATATAAGATTGTCGAATTCTTTCAAATGCGCTGCCGTTATGGCTTTATGTCAACTTCGATAAGATGAATAAGGCTAATTAACTTAAATATTTGATGTTAATGATTTGAATGTGTATATACAAGCAAGATTGTCGAATTCTTTCAAACTGCCATGGCTTTATGTCAACTTCGATAAGATGAATAACTAATTAACTTAAATATTTGATGTTAATATGAAGCAATTCAAACCGAAAATGTGTATATACAAGAAAATCGACTTTATACCTGAATATAAGATTGTCGAATTCTTCCAAATGCACTGCCGTTATGGCTTTATGTCAACTTCGATAAGATGAATAAGGCTAATTAACTTAAATATTTGATGTTAACGATTTGAAGCAACTCAATACCGACTGCAAAATGTGTGTATACAAGAAAATCGACTTTATACCTGAATATAAGATTGTCGAATTCTTCCAAATGCACTGCCGTTATGGTTTTATGTCAACTTCGATAAGATGAAGAAGGCTAATAAACTTTAATATTTGATTTTAGTGATTTGAAGCAACTCAACACCGACTGCTAAATGTGTATATACAAGAAAATCGACTATATACCTGAATATAAGATTGTCGAATTCTTCCAAATGCACTGCCGTTATGGCTTTATGTCAACTTCGATAAGATGAAGAAGGCTAACAACCTTTAATATT
The DNA here is from genome assembly GCF_024586455.1 of Bactrocera neohumeralis. Lineage (NCBI taxonomy): Eukaryota > Metazoa > Arthropoda > Insecta > Diptera > Tephritidae > Bactrocera > Bactrocera neohumeralis. The sequence goes on from NW_026090756.1 coordinate 10,014, forward strand.
TGATGTTAAGGATTTAAAGCAACTCAATATCGACTACTGATTGTGTATATACAAGAAAATCGACTTTATACCTGAATATAAGATTGTCGAATTCTTCCAAATGCACTGCCGTTATGGCTTTATGTCAACTTCGATAAGACGAAGAAGGCTAATTAAATTAAATATTTGATGTTAATGATTTGAAGCAACTCAACACCGACTGCTAGATGTGTATATACAAGAAAATCGACTATATACCTGAATATAAGTTTATCGAATTCTTCCAAATGCACTGCCGTTATGGCTTTATGTCACCTTCGATAAGATAAAGAAGGCTAATTAAATTAAATATTTGATGTTAATGATTTGAAGCAACTCAACACCGACTGCTAAATGTGTATATACAAGAAAATCGACTTTATACCTGAATATAAGATTGTCGAATTCTTCCAAATGCACTGCGGTTATGGCTTTATGTCAACTTCGATAAGATGAATAAGGCTAATTAACTTAAATATTTGATGTTAATGATTTGAAGCAACTCAACACCGACTGCTAGATGAGTATATACAAGAAAATCGACTATATACCTGAATATAAGTTTATCGAATTCTTCCAAATGCACTGCCGTTATGGCTTTATGTCACCTTCGATAAGATGAAGAAGGCTAATTAAATTAAATATTTGATGTTAATGATTTGAAGCAACTCAACACCGACTGCTAAATGTGTATATACAAGAAAACCGTCTTTATACCTGAATATAAGATTGTCGAATTCTTCCACATGCACTGCCGTTATGGCTTTATGTCAACTTGGGTAAGATAAAGAAGGTTAATTAACTTAAATATGTTAAATTAATGAATTAAAGCAACTCAATATCGACTGCTAAATGTGTATATACAAGAAAATAGACTTTATACCTGAATATAAGATTGTCGAATTTTCCAAATGCACTGCCGTTATGGCTTTTTGTCAACTTCGATAAGATGAAGAAGGTTAATTAACTTAAATATTTGATGTTAATGATTTGAAGCAACTCAACACCGACTGCTAAATGTGTATATACAACTCAACACCGACTGCTAAATATGTATATACAAGAAAATTG
>NW_026090757.1:0-13081 GCF_024586455.1 Bactrocera neohumeralis
CTGGAGATGCTGACAATACAAAGGAAGTAAGTCTATTAGAAGCAGCAAACAGAGTCAAATACGGAACCAGCATCACTCTAATCGTCATTTTAATAATCATCGCCTTAATTTTCGGGAAGAATCTTCTGATGAAACAAAAAGAAGATGAACCCAATAAACTGTCACAACCGGCAATAGAAGGACTCAACCAAATTTTCAATACACCTAAAGTTTCAAACGAGGACTTTACTCACATTTTCCACTTCAAATTAATTAAGGGAAAGGAGTACTAAACTTTTAAATTAATCCAATCATTTTACACTTTTAACAGTTTTTTACCGAAGAAATCTTTATTTTAAAAAGTAAATTTTACACTCGTAGTGACCATCATGCGTGTGCTAAAAATTACGACGAAATGGAGCGCTGCCATGTGATAATAAGGAAATTCGCTAAAATTCCTTTTTTCCCAAAAATTTCTCTATCCATTCATATGGATATGTTCTTTATTTAATTTAATAAACAAATAAGTAATATTATATAGTAATATTATATAATAATATTATATATATTATCACATAATATACAAAACAACGTATTATCAAAAATAAATGGAAAGCGCGGACAGATATAATAACCAAAATTTAACAATTTTATAACGAAAACTCAAATTTTGTTTCAATATCAGTGCAAGATAACCAAAAAATATAACCACTTTATAACGAAACTCAATATATTTTTTTTATTTTAACGTAGAAAGGAATACTATGCGGAAGTACTTCAGTCACCCCGGGTATTCGCTCGACCAGGGTTATTTCTTTAAAGCGCGGCCGAAGGCCGCCAACGCAGAAAGGAGTACTACGCGAAAGTACTTCAGTCGCACCGGGTATTCGCTCGACCAGGGGTATTTTTTTTAAAAGCGGCCGAAGGCCGCCAACGCAGAAAGAAGTACTATGCGGAAGTACTACAGTCACCCCGGGTATTCGCTCGACCAGGGTTATTTTTTTAAAGCGCGGCCATACCCTAAGCCAAAGTAATCGGAATCGTGCCATATACATACATACATGTGTAAATGTAAAAAATTTAAAATCTAAGTTGAAACGAATTGTTCGGTTACAATTATAATTGTGTCGACTTTAGAATACCGTCCCAAGATTTCGGGAATAAAATGGATATGATCGGATAGAGGAGGTTCTTCAGATCAATATTGCAATCCTTTAGTTGATGTTAAATAAATATAATGTAACAATAAGTTTAATATTAAAAAAAATTCATACGAATTAGTGAAGTGCTAGTGGACATAAAAATGCGAAATATAAGAGTAAAATTAGTTTTAAATCGAAAAAATACGTTCTTCAAATAATGGTATTTTTCAGATTTAAGCGCAAACATCTCGAATATTCCCGCGGGTGTAACTACATATATATAGTATATTATTGAACTGGAGAGCCTCCTCTATAACTAAAAATGTTCATTTGTTCGTCCAAGATAGCTGTTCGCACGCAGAATATCTAAATTTGTTTAAAATAAAAGCAACATTAATGTTTCATAATGAATAAAAGTGAACATAGTTCGAATATAAGTATGTACATATACGCATTTCTGCTCCGAAGCATGATCTTAAAAATTAAATTAAAATTAAAATATCATTAATCATCACCTTTTTATGATTTTTCATAGAATGAATTTCGATGACCTCGTGGAAGAAATGGATTCCGAAGTGGAATGCTCACAACCGTTGAGCCCCCATAGAGGTTGTATTGAACAAAACGATTTTTAAGTTTTTAATAATATTTTTTTACAGATAAAGTGTTTAAAAAAATATCTTACAATCTTGCGCTCCCCTAGTAGAACCATCACAAATTGTAGTACCGTCACCATCTTCTGGCGGCCATGCAGGTATAATGTATGAATATATAAATATACTTAATAGTATTTGCTTAATAAAAATACATTTACGTTTTCAAATATAATCCAGAGGCTGAATGCCATTGAGACTCTCACTGCCATTGAAAAGTACCTGAAAGACAAAGTAAGTAACGCAGTATTACATTACCAAATTAAAACAGAAGTTAATTTTTATATTTTAATTTTCTATATGCCTGAAAAGGCTGAGCTGCAGGCACAGAGTGAATTATTGCGCGTCATAGCGGCAAAGACGCACCATTCAATTAGCCGCATCACCGGTGACTAGGAGGACGAGCATTACGTGGAGCTCGCTTCGAAACTGCCCATGTCATCGGAAGAGCACGTGCGCTACGTGGAAGACAACCTTTCACAAAAGGAAAGCACGGATGCTATGGTAAATATTTCGTTTTTAAATATTATGCGATTGTTATATAATTTACTGTATTTTTTTACAGATGCGGCTAATATTGAAGTCAAAGGGCTTAAAAGGCAGTGTGGACGGCGTACTGCGTGGTATGTTTTCTGACGATCTAATGTACCACTACAATTTAGAGAGGCGCAAGGAAAAGGAATCCCTACTAAAGCTAAAGTGTGTAGGGTTAGTTTTTGGTAGGTTGTTTTACTGATACTATATTTGAATGCCTTAACTTATAACGTTTCATTTTAGATATATTTCCTGACAAGGATATAAACACTATCTGTAGGGAGCTCCGGAGACTTGTGGCCTTAAGCCACAATCGTTTTAAGCAAAAAAAGCATAAACTTAAGGCAAAATTAATATGTATAAGTTTTCTTATTATTACTCATACATATATATTAATTTTAAGTTGTAAATATTAGTTTAAAGTTGTATAAATTAGTTTTAAGTTGTAAGTTGAAGTTTCTAATTTTACTTTTACAAATATGAATTTTTAGAATTATAATTTTTATACTAAAATAAACTTAAATTTTAATATTTTTCTGCCGAATGTAGTAATACATAATAGGCAAATTATCAGTTTAAGTAAATAGTTAAGTAAATATTTTATTATTAAATAAAGCGAAATAATAAAAAAAAAACTGAATTTTATTTAAAAGAATTGAATTTGCTAGAGGTAAGAAATGGGTAACAGATAATCTTGTTACTGCTTATTCCTGCTAACACGTTTATATGTTATAGGTAACAAACTGATAACGAAAATAATAACACTAACAAATATTCGAGTAACAAATACTTTTTGTTATCCATAACACATAGGTGATCTATGCGCTAACAAAAGAATTTGTTACCCGAGAAATTATGCGAACATGAGTCCCGTCGATGCAACCAATTACTCCCGGGAAATCACTTTTTGAATAAAATGAAACTTATGAAGCGTTTTGCTCTGCCTCAGTCATTTGAATTTTAATCAATTGGGCACAAATACGTTGTTCAATTATATATAGAACCTCTTTAATTACTAAAGATATCGTAGGTTGCGCCAAGCCAATGTTAAAATCATTTCCACTGCATTTTTGATAACCACCGTCAGTACGGAAACGCAGAGTTGCGCATAATTTTAATATAAGCAGAGTTGCGCATAATTTTAATATAAGAGGTATGGCGCCTCGCACACGTTTGTGGAAATATTCCTTCATCTCATTCAGTACAAAAAAAATGCTTCTTAATTAATCGAAAATAATTTATGAATCTGCAACAAATATTATTAAAAAGCCTCTCAATTGTGAAAAAACTATGGCTTACTTTGCATTTGGAAGCTCCAATGGATCACATCAATTTTGTCCTCAATATTTTCGTCATTGTAATATAAATCAAAACTTATATCCATTTTTTATTTATTGTTTATTATATACGTTTATTCACTTTTTCGCGAGCGACAACTGAATTCAATTGTTTAAATATGTCGTTTACAAAATTTTAGCTCTTTCCCTATCTGTCAAATTTCCTTTTCTTAGGTTGGCAACGCCAATCATACTTCGACTGAACTTAGTTGAAGTCCGCAATACCGAAAAAGAGTTTGGTTGATCTGAAGTTGAAATACCTTAACTTCAATTCGACCAAGTCGGGTTAAAAACCGCAATAGGGGCATTAGTGTTTTTCCGATTTAACTACGAAGGAAAATGTCATAAAATACGCAAATTTTTTAGGGGCTCTCACACCGGATAAGTTAGATAGATATCTCTGATTACCATTATAATTTTTTACCGAATGATGAGTATGCAACTTTAGAATAATCTTGCATGAGAAACTCAAAATCGTAAAAAATATATGATAATTTCGCAAAAAAAAAAAGGGACGACACGTTGGAGGTAAGTTGGTTGATAGCATTAACCATAAAGCTAAAAAAATTTCTCGATTTCAAATATTCACCAAATACGAGAGTCCTTAGCTTACAAACGTATATTCTTCTTTCCCTATGGCCATTTACGAACCATATAGGATGAAAAGATCAGATTGTCAGACTTGTAGACTATATCTCCTCCTTGGATAAAAATAAAAAAAATTTGTTAATGACTCAATTCAACTACAACTTCTATAATTTTTGAGTACAATGAAATTTTGAAGAGTTTTGCTCCTCTAAAGTCAATGGTGTTTTATCTAATGCGCACATATGTATATGGTGTTCATAATACCGATCTAAAATCTATCTATCTAAAAGCAGCGTTGGATTTCCAGGTTGACATTGTAGGTGGTGTTTATGCTGGTTGCCAAATATACGAAATTATCTACAACTTCAAAGTTTTGACTGTCAACAGTGACGTCGACGCGGATAGACGTGCGTGCGCATCGTTGTGATTTTCAAAGTGTTTTTCTCGGTGATTTTTTGCGATTTTTTGCGATTCCCTTTTGTGCGGGTATTTGTTTACGCGTTTTGGTTGGCACCGTTATTGCCTGGCGCGTGTGCATAGCGGTTCGGGTGAATTGTTGGTGTAATTGCGAGTAGCGAGGGTCGGTGACCGCGAGTAGTTTTGTGTGGTTACACATTTTTGTGCAATTTTGTGCATTTTTGTGTGCCAAATCGTCGGTATTTGGAGAATTATAGCGGTAAGTAATTTTATAATTACTGTATATACGGACAACGTGGTCATCCACGTTGTTGTTAGTGGCGGAAGCTTCGCACGGTTTCAGTGTAGCTCCGTGTTGTTGGCATTCTTGCTGACTGGACTGCCGGCCAGTAGTTCTGTGCTGAGCATCTGGCGGTTAGTTGGCTCAGTGTCAGGAAGATCTGGACAGGATTGCCCAAAGGGTGTGAGCGTCTGTCCAGTGTTGGAGATTGCGACTCCTGTGAGGACCAACGGTCGTAACAGCGCTACCGTTTAGCCCACGGTGCGATTCGGCTCAGCGCCACATCGGTCGACTCCGGACCGTTACGGGGACTTTGTCCGGCCGGCGGCCAATTGAGTGGCCTTAACCCGACCACTGGTTGGGGTTGTGGGCTGTGCCACCGCGAGCACGCTATAATCGACCGCTTGGGTGGTCGCTGTTACTGAGCGGGCCCTTGCGTGAGTCGCACTTTTCGGCGCGTCCAGACGCGCGCACCTGGAGAGCATCTGCTCCAGAATCTTTTCTGTCCGTGAGCCTCCAACGCCAGTGGTACGCCAGCGGATCAGTTCAACTGAGCGGTAAGTTTGGGGAGCGAGATGCCTAGAGGACGGAAGAGGAGGACGAAGGTCCTCGCTGGAAGCGGAGATTCCGCCGCTTCCACAGTCGTGGATGACTCCACGTCGGGCGGCGAGGGGGAAACGACGGGAGCGGTAAAGTCTCCACCGCGGAGTAAGGCGCGTTTGGGGTCGCCGCGTAAGGAGCACGGAAGCGAGGGAGGGAGCGAGAGCTGTGGCGGGAGTGCCGCCGTGGCCTCCGTTGAGAAGGTGGTTACGCGTGCTGGGTCGCCGCGTAATGTAGGGGGTACAGAGGGAGGGAGCGGGAGTTGTGGCGGGAGTGCCAACGTGGCCTCCGCTGAGAAGGTGGTTGCGCGTGCGGGGTCGCCGCGTAACGTAGGGGGTGTTGAGGGAGGGAGCGGGGGTTTTGGTGGGAGTGCCTCAGTGGCCACCACCGTGAAAGTGGCTGCGCGTACGGGGTCGTCGCGTAACGAGGGAGGTAGCGGTAGTGGGAGCGTTGCCCATCCGTCTAGTACGGTGGGCAAAGGAGTGGGCGTCGCGAAGGAGGGCGCTGCGAAAGTTGTCACTCGTGTCGCGAGTGGCAATAAAGAGGGAGCGCGGGCTCTTCCAAGGGGATCTGTGGTTGTTGGGGGTGGGGCAGTCAGCCATGTTGCGGCTGCCAAAAGAATCACGGGGGAGCTAAACGAGCTTGTGTTCGAAGCCAAGGGCTTTGACAAGGGGACCGCGAAGGGGCTGATGGAGCTTGCCTCAAAGTATGAGGCGCTTCTGATGACGGTCATAACCGAGAATGCCCATCTTCGCGGTCAAGTAGATGCCCTTAGGGGAAGTTGCGGGGGTCACCCCTCGACGCCGAGCAGGTCAATGCCGGCTCCGTCGGCACCGATGCCTCCGCCTCCTGCACCTGTGCTGGATGCGATCACACCGGTGACGCCGAAGCCTGTGGAGACCTGGTCGGTCGTGGTGAGGAGTAAGGGGCCTGCAACTTCCTCTAAGGAGGTTATAAAGAAGGTGGTCAAGGAGGTGGGTCCCTCACTTGGTGTGAGGGTCCATGACCTTAGACCAATTAAGGGTGGTGGGGCGGTTATTCGCACTCCCTCTGTTCTTGAGAGGGAGAAAGTTGCGAATAACAAGAAATTCGAGGAGGTGGGGTTGGACGTCTCTGTCAACCGGAAGTTGGGTCGCCGGGTGGTGGTCCAGGGGGTCCATACGGAGATCTCCCATGAGGAATTCATGGAAGATCTACTCCGGCTGAACCTCAAGGACTTCAGCCCGGCGTCCCAGAGGACTGACGTGAGGATGGTCAGTCGTCCCTGGAAGGTGGCCGCTGACGGTAGCACCAACGTTGTCCTGGAGGGTACGGACAAGTTGATGTCCGCCCTCTTGGAGAAGGGTCGGTGCTACATAAAGTGGTTCTACTTCCGGGTGCGACCGGATAGCCCCGTCGCTGGCTGCTTCCGGTGTATGGGATTTGATCATCGGGTGGCTGAGTGTAGGGCCAAAGCAGATGTCTGTCGGAGGTGCGGTCAAGAAGGCCACAAAGCTGCCAGTTGCGTCAATGCACCCCATTGTCGCAACTGTGAGTTTAAGGGTAGACCAGCTGGGCATCTTATGATGTCAGCTGTCTGCCCTATATATTGTGGCCTTGTGGAGCGCGCCCTCGCCAGACACTGATGGGAGGGATTATCCAGCTCAACTGTCAGGGCTCTTATGCCGTAATGTGTGAGTTGGGGGATAGCATGGTTGAGGGTGGGTGCAGTATTGCTCTACTCCAGGAGCCCTACGCCACCAATGGTGTGGTTCGGGGTCTTCCTGGGGGTTTTAAGGTCTTCACTGACCTTAGAGCTAACGCTGCAATAGTTGTGAATAATCCACACTACGATTGCGTAGTTGTGGATTCTTCACAACTGGGTATATGTGTAGCGATAGAAGGGGAGTTCGGTAGGATGATTGTCGCTAGTTTATATTGTAAATATAGCGAGCCCCTAGAGCCCTACCTGGGCTACATGGATAAGCTGCTACTACTTGCGAGTAGCAGTCCATTTATCCTAGGGCTGGATGCGAATGCCTCGTCCTCGATGTGGTTTAGTAAGGTATCCCGGCATTCGTCTGGATACCAAAGCCACCATCGAGGCGAGGCATTAAGCGAATGGGTGGTGGCTAAAGGCCTCCACATTTTGAATGAGCCAAGTGAATGGTATACGTTTGATGGGCCTGGGGGCGTAAGTGACATTGACGTGACGCTTATGAATGAGGCAGCAAGTAGGGCTTTTAGCTTTAGATGGGAGGTAAAGGGAGGGTGGGGATTGAGTGACCATAATTTGATTCAAATTATGGTTACCCCTCAATCCCCTCCCCCGCCTTATGAGAGTCCATTGCGGCGATGGCGTACCGCTGGTACTGACTGGAACCAATATGGACTCTCGGTTAGGGAAGCGGTATTTGTAATACCGCTTAGTGAATTTGTTGAGTTGGGGGTTGACGAGCAGATTGCTCGTCTCTATGAGGTTGTTTGGGGGGTTAATGATAGGGTTTTTCGTAGGTATGACTGTTCTAAGGTTAGTAAAATCAAATGGTGGACGCGTGAGCTAACCTTGAAGAGGAGGACTGTCAGGCGATTGAGGCGAAAGTTTCAACGCGCCCGGCGGTCCAATTCTGATAGGCTGTCCCAGCTTAGGTATGAATTTAGTTGTGCGGATAGGGAGTATAAAGAGATGCTAGTTAAAGTTAAAGAAGAAGAGTGGAGGAACTTTGTTAGGGAAAATAGGAACGACCCCTGGGGTCAGGTCTATAGGATCTGCCGGGGTCGTAGGAGGGAGGATGTCACCTCTCTTCGCGTCGGTGACACCTTGTTATCGTCGTGGAGAGAGTGTGCGGGGGTTCTGTTAGGTGCGTTCTTTCCCAGGTCGGAGGTGCAGGTACCTCAAGCACAAGAGGTGCCTGTCCCTCCATTAGATGATGGGGAGTTGGGGTACGCCTTTGGCCTGGTTAGGTCTAAACGGTCCCCAGGTTTTGATGGTTTGAACGGAGAGATGTGTAAAAGCTTATGGAAGTTCATTCCGGAATACCTGGAGGCCATTTATGATAAGTGCGTCTGGGAGGGATACTTTCCACGCGAGTGGAAAAGTGCTAGGGTTGTTCCTCTTCTGAAGTCCCCTGATAAGGTCAGGAGCGATCCTCGATCTTATCGGGGCATCAGTCTCCTTCCAGTACTTGGAAAAGTGCTGGAAAGGGTCATGGTGGAACGGCTTCAGGAGCTAACGCGGGGTATGTGGTCGGATAGGCAGTTTGGGTTCAGGAAAGGACGCAGTATAGAGGATGCGTGGTTCTACGTTCAGAGTGTCGTTAGGGAGAATGTCAACAAATATGTCCTCGGCATATTTGTTGACTTCAAGGGGGCGTTTGATTACCTAAGCTGGGATCGAGTGGTTCAACGGCTGGAGGAGCTTGGCTGTCCGGAAATTACTCTTTGGCGGAGTTATTTTTCGGACAGAAAGGCCTCTCTTGTCGGCATGAATGGGAGTGTGGAGATCGGAGTTGTTCGAGGCTGCCCGCAGGGTTCCATCTGTGGTCCATATATTTGGAACCTTATGATGGACACTCTGCTTGGGCAGCTCGAGCCACTCTGTAAATGTTGTGCGTATGCGGACGACCTTCTTCTTATGGTCGAAGGTCGCTCGAGGTCTGAGCTAGAACGGGCGGGAGGAGATCTCTTAGAGATCGTTAATTCTTGGGGTTTAGGTGTGGGGGTCGACATATCGATGGACAAAACGGTGGCAATGCTGCTGAAAGGTAGATTGTCATCGGGTCGTCCACCGATTGTCCGTGTGAACGGGGTCAGCATCAGATATGTGACGCAAGTCAAATATCTGGGACTGACCATGAGTGAAAGGATGTGTTTTACTCCACACTTGGCGAGTGTAAAGGAGCGACTGCAGGCAACTGTAGGCAAAATACGACGGATTTTGAGGAGCGATTGGGGTCTCGGACGTCGTGCTGTCCGCACCATATATCGTGGCTTGTTTGTGGCCTGTGCCACTTATGGAGCCCCTGTGGTGGGAGACAGCCACGACTGGGGGTCTCAAAAACTCCTCTCAATCCAGCGTTGCATGATGCTTGCTTGTTTGCCTGTATGTCGCACCGTCTCTACGGATGCGATGCAGGTCTTGTTAGGTGCACCCCCTCTTGACCTGATTGTCATACAGCGTGCTGTTGCATTCAGGTTAAGAAGGGGCTTGAGTGTGTCATTGCTGCGGAATGACTGGATTTCTGACGATGATGTGGAGAGGGAGGGATATCTAGGGAGCAAGAGGCTCCTAGATGATAGGGTTAGGTGTAGGTGGCAAGAACGTTGGGACAATAGTCCTAACGGCCGAGTGACGTACGAGTACATTCGGGACGTGGGGTTCGTTGTGGATAACCCAGACTTCAGATTTTGTCTGAGTCTGGGTTTCCTGCTTACGGGGCATGGGCCTCTGAATGCATTTTTGCATCAGAGGCACCTTTCGGATACGTCGGGGTGTTTTTGTGGGGCGGGGTTAGAAAATTGGTCGCATTTGATTGCGGAGTGCCCGATGTACTCGGACATTAGGGATTTGGGTGGTATGGGGATTAGCTGGACTGATGGACGATTAGATGTTAGTGGTGTGATCTCCACTAGTCGGAATACCGAACAGTTAGGGTCGTTTGCGCGTGAATTATTTAAGCGGCGAAGGCGGTTAGCTGGAAGTTAGGGTTAGTTTGTGTATGATTGGGGTGTGTTAGGGATGTGTGTATGGGGTCCAACCCCTGGCCACCAGTCCAGAGCCGTATGGAAGCTCAACTGGTAGTAGTTTCGGCTACGAGGTCTGACCGGAGACTTAATTCTGGTACCACGGGGAGCAGGAGCCCTTGGAGTTCGCTCCAACCTGCTCGTGCGGACTGGCCCCTCGGGGAGTATCGTGGTGGTTGTGGTTAAAACCCAAATCGCGGGAAGAACTGACTTTGTCAGTTGAATGTGGAGTTGCATTGCAACCGGGTGCCGGACCCAAAGCACGGCAGAGGTTTTAGATGGGCCTCGAACCCTACCAAGGTGGTTAGTGTGTCCATTCCACACTGCCAATTGGTACTGAAAATGCTTGCATTCTCAGGGCGCTGATCAACGCATTGATTTGATCCGCTGTGCTTTTGAGCGCCGTGGAGTAAGGCTGTCGTCAGCAGGTGCCCACGTAAAACACACCGGACGTTGTCAACAGTGACGTGAGAGCCAAGTCGCGAGTGCGACGACTGTTTGTTTGATGACAGGAGATATTTCGTCTTGCCCTCGTTCACTACCAGACCCATTTGCTGTCCTTGTCCAGCCTGGAGAAAGCAGAACTAACGGCGCGGGTTTTGAGGCCGAAAATATCAATATCATCGGCATACGCCAGCAGCCGTACATTCTTATAAAAGATTGTACCTGCTCGATTAAGTTCTGCAGCTCTTATTATTTTCTCCAGCAGCAGATTGAAGAAGTCGCATGATAGGGACTCGCCTTGTCTGAAAGCTCGATTGGTATCGAACGGCTCGAAGAGGTCCTTCCCGATCCTGACGGAGCTTTTGGTGTTGCACAACGTCAGTTTACACAGCCGTATTAGTTTTGCGGGGATACCAAATTCAGACATCGCGGCACAGAGGCAGCTCCTTTTCGTGCTGTCGAAAGCAGCTTTGAAATCGACGAAGAGGTGGTGTGTGTCGATTCTCCTTTCACGGGTCTTTTCCAAGATTTGGCGCTTGGTGAATATCTGGTCGGTTGTTGATCTGCCAGGTCTAAAGCCACACTGATAAGGCCCAATCAGTTTGTTGACGGTGGGCTTTACTCTTTCACACAATACGCTCGATAGAACCTTATACGCGAAGTTGAGGAGGCTTATCTCACGGTAGTTGGCGCAGATTGTGGGGTTTCCCTTTTTGCGGATTGGGCAGAGCGCACTTAAATTCCAATCGTTGGGCATGCTTTCGTCCGACCATATTCTACAAAGAAGCTGATGCATGCTGCTTATCAGTTCTTCGACGCCGTGTTTGAATAACTTGACCAGCAATCCATCGACCCCGCCGCTTTGTTGTTCTTCAGGTGGGTAATTGCTATTCGAACTTCTTCATGGTCGGGCAATGGAAAGTCTGCTCCATCGTCATCGATTGGGGAATCGGGTTCTCCTTCCCCTCGCGTTGTACGTTCACTGCCATTCAGCAGGCTGGAGAAGTGTTTCCTCCATAATTTAAGTATGCTCTGGGCATCGGTGACTAGAACACCATTGGGGGTTCTACAAGAGTATGCTCCGGTCTTGAAACCTTCTGTAAGCCGCCGCATTTTTTCGTAGAATTTTCGAGCATTTCCCCTGTCGGCCAGCTTATCAAGCTCTTCGTATTCACGCATTTCAGCTTCTTTCTTTTTCTGTCTGCAAAAGCGTCTCGCCTCCCTCTTCAACTCTCGGTATCTATCCCATTCCGCACGTGTTGTGGTCGATCGTAACGTTGCGAGGTAGGCAGTCTGTTTTCTCTCCGCTGCGACACGGCACTCCTCGTCGTACCAGCTATTCTTTTGCATTTTATGAAGACCAATGGTTTGGTTGCAGCTGTACGTAAGGAATTTGAAATGCCGTCCCACAGTTCCCTTATACCGAGTAGTTGACGAGTGCTCTCAGAGAGCAGGAGTGCAGGAGTGCAAGCCGAGTAGAAAATCGTTCGGCTGTCTGTTGTGATTGCAGCTTGTCGACGTCGAACCTTCCTTGTGTTTGTTGACGTGCGCTTTTTGCTGCACAGAGGCGGGTGCGAATCTTAGCTGCAACAAGATAGTGGTCTGAGTCGATGTTAGAACCTCGGAGCGTACGCACGTCTAGAACACTGGAGACGTGTCTTCCGTTTATCACAACATGATCGATCTGGTTGTTGGCTTTTCGATCCGGAGACAGCCAGGTGCCTTGATTAATTCTCTTATGCTGGAATCTAGTACCACAGATAACCATATTTCGGGCCCCGGCGTAGTCAAACAGCCTCAACCCTTTTGGGGATATTTCGTCGTGGAGGCTGAATTTACCGACCGTAGTGCCAAAAATACCTTCTTTGCCCACCCTGGCGTTAAAGTCGTCAAGCACAATTTGGACATCGTGCAGGGGAAGCTCTCATAGGCGCGCTACAAGCACTCATAGAAGTCATCTTTGGTCACATCGTCCTTCTCTTCCGTTGTGGCGTGGGCGCAAATCAGCGATATGTTGAAGAACCTCGCTTTGATGCGGGTTGTGGCTAGACGTTCATTCACCGGAGTGAATGATAGTACTCGGCGACGGAGTCTCTCTCCCACCACGAATCCCACACCAAACTTGCGCTCCTTTATATGGCCACTGCAGTAAATCCCACAAAGACCTACTCGTCTCTGTCCTTGTCCCGTCCATCGCATTTCTTGGACGGTGGTGATGTGAGCCTATCTTTTCAGGAGGACATCAAGCAGCTGGGCACAATTAAGGGACCGGACTTTCCAGGTGCATGCCCTAGTATCGTAGTCCTTATTTCGTTTGCCATGGTCGTCATGAAAAGGGAGGTTTCTCATCCGAGGCTGTTGGTAATTTTTCATTGGTAATGTTTT
>NW_026090758.1:0-9842 GCF_024586455.1 Bactrocera neohumeralis
ATATGTTCAATTAATGATTTGAAGCATCTCAATATTGATAGATAAATGAGTATGTTACAAGAAAATCGACTTTATACCTAAACGAAAGATTGTGGAATTCTTCCAAATGCACTGCCGTAATGGCTTTACGTCAACTTCAGTAATATGAAAAGGTTAATTATCTTAAATATGTGAAGTTAATGATTTGAAGCAACTCAATATTGATTGCTAAATGAGTATGTTACAAGAAAATCGACTTTATACCCAAGCGAAAGATTGTGGAATCCTTCCAAATGCACCGCCGTTATGGATTTGTGTCAACTTCAGTAAGATGAAAAATGCTAACTAACTCAAATATGTGAAGTTAATGATTTGAAGCAACTCAACATCGATTGCTAAATGTGTATGACCAAGAAAATCGATTTTGTATCTAAATATAAGATTGTGGAATTCTTGCAAATGCACTGCCGTTATGGCTTTACGTCAACTTCAGTAAGATGAAAAGGTTAATTAACTTAAATATGTTCAATTAATGATTTGAAGCAACTCAGTATCGATTGCTTAATGTGTATATACAAGAAAATCGATTTTGTATCTAAATATAAGATTGTGGAATTCTTCCAAATGCACTGCCGTTATGGTTTTATGTCAACTTCAGTAAGATGAAAAAGGTTAATTAACTTAAATAAGTGAATTAAATGTTTTGAAGCAACTCAATATCTATTGCTAAATGTGTATATACAAGAAAATCGACTTTGTATCTAAATATAAGATTGTGGAATTCTTCCAAATGCACTGCCGTTATGGCTTTACGTCAACTTCAGTAAGATGAAAAGGTTAATTAACTTAAATATGTTCAATTAATGATTTGAAGCAACTCAATATTGATTGCTAAATGAGTATGTTACAAGAAAATCGACTTTATACCCAAACGAAAGATTGTGAAATTCTTCCAAATGCACTGCCGTTATGGTTTTATGTCAACTTCAGTAAAATGAAGAAGGTTAATTAACTTAAATATGTGAAGTTAATGATTTGAAGCAACTCAACATCGATTGCTAAATGTGTATATACAAGAAAATCGATTTTGTATCTAAATATAAGATTGTGGAATTCTTCCAAATGCACTGCCGTAATGGCTTTACGTCAACTTCAGTAAGATGAAAAGGTTAATTAACTTAAATATGTTCAATTAATGATTTGAAGCAACTCAGTATCGATTGCTTAATGTGTATATACAAGAAAATCGATTTTGTATCTAAATATAAGATTGTGGAATTCTTCCAAATGCACTGCCGTTATGGTTTTATGTCAACTTCAGTAAGATGAAGAAGGTAAATTAACTTAAATATGTTGAATTAATGATTTGAAGCAACTCAATATCGATTCCTAAATGTGTATATACAAGAAAATCGACTTTATATCTAAATATAAGATTGTGGAATTCTTCCAAATGCACTGCCGTTATGGCTTTACGTCAACTTCAGTAAGATGAAAAGGTTAATTAACTTAAATATGTGAAGTTAATGATTTGAAGCAACTCAATATTGATTGCTAAATGAGTATGTTACAAGAAAATCGACTTTATACCCAAGCGAAAGATTGTGGAATTCTTCCAAATGCACCGCCGTTATGGATTTGTGTCAACTTCAGTAAGATGAAAAATGCTAACTAACTTAAATATGTGAAGTTAATGATTTGAAGCAACTCAACATCGATTGCTAAATGTGTATATACAAGAAAATCGATTTTGTATCTAAATATAAGATTGTGGAATTCTTCCAAATGCACTGCCGTTATGGCTTTACGTAAACCTCAGTAAGATGAAAAGGTTAATTAACTTAAATATGTGAAGTTAATGATTTGAAGCAACTCAACATCGATTGCTAAATGTGTATATACAAGAAAATCGATTTTGTATCTAAATATAAGATTGTGGAATTCTTCCAAATGCACTGCCGTTATGGCTTTACGTCAACTTCAGTAAGATGAAAAGGTTAATTAACTTAAATATGTGAAGTTAATGATTTGAAGCAACTCAATATTGATTGCTAAATGAGTATGTTACAAGAAAATCGACTTTATACCCAAGCGAAAGATTGTGGAAAACTTCCAAATGCACTGCCGTTATGGTTTTATGTCAACTTCAGTAAGATGAAGAAGGTTAATTAACTTAAATATGTGAAGTTAATGATTTGAAGCAACTCAACATCGATTGCTAAATGTGTATATACAAGAAAATCGATTTTGTATCTAAATATAAGATTGTGGAATTCTTCCAAATGCACTGCCGTTATGGCTTTATGTAAACTTCAGTAAGATGAAGAAGGTAAATTAACTTAAATATGTTAAACTAATGATTTGAAGCAACTCAATATCGATTGCTTAATGTGTATATACAAGAAAATCGATTTTGTATCTAAATATAAGATTGTGGAATTCTTCCAAATGCACTGCCGTTATGGTTTTATGTCAACTTCAGTAAGATGAAAAGGTTAATTAACTTAAATATGTTCAATTAATGATTTGAAGCAACTCAATATTGATTGCTAAATGAGTATGTTACAAGAAAATCGACTTTATACCCAAGCGAAAGATTGTGGAAAACTTCCAAATGCACCACCGTTATGGATTTGTGTCAACTTCAGTAAGATGAAGAATGCTAACTAACTTAAATATGTTCAATTAATGATTTGAAGCAACTCAATATTGATTGCTAAATGAGTATGTTACAAGAAAATCGACTTTATACCTAAACGAAAGATTGTGGAATTCTTCCAAATGCACTGCCGTTATGGCTTTACGTCAACTTCAGTAAGATGAAAAGGTTAATTAACTTAAATATGTTCAATTAATGATTTGAAGCAACTCAATATTGATTGCTAAATGAGTATATACAAGAAAATCGACTTTATACCTAAATATAAGAAGGTGGAATTCTTCCAAATGCACTGCCGTTATGGGTTTTATGTCACCTTCAGTAAGATGAAAAGGTTAATTAACTTAAATATGTGAAGTTAATGATTTGAAGCAACTCAACATCGATTGCTAAATGTGAATCTACTAGAAAATCGAATTTTTATCTAAATATAAGATTGTGGAATTCTTCCAAATGCACTGCCGTATGGCTTTATGTCAATCAGGATGAAAAGGTTAATTAACTTAAATATTGTGTACAAGAAAACTTCAGTAATTCTTCCAAATGAAAAGGTAAGATAATTAAACTTAAATATGTTCAATTAATGATTTGAAGCAACTCAATATTGATTGCTAAATAAGTATGTTACAAGAAAATCGATTTTGTATCTAAATATAAGATTGTGGAATTCTTCCAAATGCACTGCCGTTATGGTTTTATGTCAACTTCAGTAAAATGAAGAAGGTTAATTAACTTAAATATGTGAAGTTAATGATTTGAAGCAACTCAACATCGATTGCTAAATGTGTATATACAAGAAAATCGAATTTGTATCTAAATATAAGATTGTGGAATTCTTCCAAATGCACTGCCGTTATGGCTTTACGTAAACTTCAGTAAGATGAAAAGGTTAATTCACTTAAATATGTTCAATTAATGATTTGAAGCAGCTCAATATCGATTGCTTAATGTGTATATACAAGAAAATCGATTTTGTATCTAAATATAAGATTGTGGAATTCTTCCAAATGCACTGCCGTTATGGTTTTATGTCAACTTCAGTAAAGATGAAGAAGGTTAATTAACTTAAATATGTGAAGTTAATGATTTGAAGCAACTCAATATTGATTGCTAAATGAGTATGTTACAAGAAAATCGACTTTATACCCAAGCGAAAGATTGTGGAAAACTTCCAAATGCACCGCCGTTATGGATTTGTGTCAACTTCAGTAAGATGAAGAATGCTAACTAACTTAAATATGTTCAATTAATGATTTGAAGCATCTCAATATCGATTGCTTAATCTGTATATACAAGAAAATCGATTTTTATACCTTAATATAAGATTGTGGAATTCTTCCAAAGCACTGCCGTTATGGCTTTATGTCAACTTCAGTAAGATGAAGAAGGTTAATTAACTTAAATATGTTGAATTATTGATTTGAAGCAACTCAATATTGATTGCTAAATGAGTATATACAAGAAAATCGAAAATCTTTATACCCTAAATAAAGATTGTGGAATTCTTCCAAATGCACTGCCGTTATGGCTTTATGTCAACTTCAGTAAGATGAAAAGGTTAATTAACTTAAATATGTGAAGTTAATGATTTGAAGCAACTCAATATTGATTGCTAAATGAGTATGTTACAAGAAAATCGACTTTATACCCAAGCGAAAGATTGTGGAAAACTTCCAAATGCACTGCCGTTATGGTTTTATGTCAACTTCAGTAAGATGAAAAGGTTAATTAACTTAAATATGTTCAATTAATGATTTGAAGCAGCTCAATATCGATTGCTTAATGTGTATATACAAGAAAATCGATTTTGTATCTAAATATAAGATTGTGGAATTCTTCCAAATGCACTGCCGTTATGGTTTTATTGTCAACTTCAGTAAGATGAAAAGGTTAATTAACTTAAATATGTGAAGTTAATGATTTGAAGCAACTCAATATTGATTGCTAAATGAGTATGTTACAAGAAAATCGACTTTATACCCAAGCGAAAGATTGTGGAATTCTTCCAAATGCACTGCCGTTATGGTTTTATGTAAACTTCAGTAAGATGAAGGAGGTTAATTAACTTAAATATGTGAAGTTAATGATTTGAAGCAACTCAACATCGATTGCTAAATGTGTATATACAAGAAAATCGATTTTGTATCTAAATATAAGATTGTGGAATTCTTCCAAATGCACTGCCGTTATGGTTTTATGTCAACTTCAGTAAGATGAAGAAGGTTAATTAACTTAAATATGTGAAGTTAATGATTTGAAGCAACTCAATATTGATTGCTAAATGAGTATGTTACAAGAAAATCGACTTTATACCTAAGCGAAAGATTGTGGAATTCTTCCAAATGCACTGCCGTAATGGGTTTATGTAAACTTCAGTAAGATGAAAAGGTTAATTCACTTAAATATGTTCAATTAATGATTTGAAGCAACTCAGTATCGATTGCTTAATGTGTATATACAAGAAAATCGATTTTGTATCTAAATATAAGATTGTGGAATTCTTCCAAATGCACTGCCGTTATGGTTTTATGTCAACTTCAGTAAGATGAAGAAGGTTAATTAACTTAAATATGTGAAGTTAATGATTTGAAGCAACTCAATATTGATTGCTAAATGAGTATGTTACAAGAAAATCGACTTTATACCCAAGCGAAAGATTGTGGAATTCTTCCAAATGCACTGCCGTTATGGATTTGTGTCAACTTCAGTAAGATGAAGAATGCTAACTAACTTAAATATGTTCAATTAATGATTTGAAGCAACTCAATATTGATTGCTAAATGAGTATGTTACAAGAAAATCGACTTTATACCTAAACGAAAGATTGTGGAATTCTTCCAAATGCACTGCCGTATGGCTTTACGTAAACTTCAGTAAGATGAAAAGGTTAATTAACTTAAATATGTGAAGTTAATGATTTGAAGCAACTCAATATTGATTGCTAAATGAGTATGTTACAAGAAAATCGACTTTATACCCAAGCGAAAGATTGTGGAAAACTTCCAAATGCACCACCGTTATGGATTTGTGTCAACTTCAGTAAGATGAAGAATGTTAATTAACTTAAATAAGTGAAGGAAATGATTTGAAGAAACTCAATATTGATTGCTAAATGAGTATGTTACAAGAAAATCGACTTTATACCTAAACGAAAATAGTGGAATTCTTCCAAATGCACTACCGTAATGGCTTTACGTCAACTTCAGTAATATGAAAAGGTTAATTATCTTAAATATGTGAAGTTAATGATTTGAAGCAACTCAATATTGATTGCTAAATGAGTATGTTACAAGAAAATCGACTTTATACCCAAGCGAAAGATTGTGGAATTCTTCCAAATGCACTGCCGTTATGGCTTTATGTCAACTTCAGTAAGATGAAAAGGTTAATTAACTTAAATATGTGAAGTTAATGATTTGAAGCAACTCAACATCGATTGCTAAATGTGTATATACAAGAAAATCGATTTTGTATCTAAATATAAGATTGTGGAATTCTTCCAAATGCACTGCCGTTATGGTTTTATGTCAACTTCAGTAAGATGAAGAAGGTTAATTAACTTAAATATGTGAAGTTAATGATTTGAAGCAACTCAACACCGATTGCTAAATGAGTATATACAAGAAAATCGACTTTATACCTGAATATAAGATTGTCGAATTCTTCCAAATGCACTGCCGTTATGGTTTTATGTCAACTTCAGTAAGATGAAGAAGGTTAATTAACTTAAATATGTGAAGTTAATGATTTGAAGCAACTCAATATCGATTGCTAAATGTGTATATACAAGAAAATCGACTTTATACATATCTAAATATAAGATTGTGGAATTCTTCCAAATGCACTGCCGTTATGGCTTTACGTAAACTTCAGTAAGATGAAAAGGTTAATTCACTTAAATATGTGAAGTTAATGATTTGAAGCAACTCAACATCGATTGCTAAATGAGTATGTTACAAGAAAATCGACTTTATTCCAGCGAAAGATTGTGGAATCCTTCCAAATGCACTGCCGTTATGGATTTGTGTCAACTTCAGTAAGATGAAGAATGCTAACTAACTTAAATATGTTCAATTAATGATTTGAAGCATCTCAATATTGATAGATAAGTGAGTATGTTACAAGAAAATCGACTTTATACCTAAACGAAAGATTGTGGAATTCTTCCAAATGCACTGCCGTAATGGCTTTACGTCAACTTCAGTAATATGAAAAGGTTAATTATCTTAAATATGTGAAGTTAATGATTTGAAGCAACTCAATATTGATTGCTAAATGAGTATGTTACAAGAAAATCGACTTTATACCCAAGCGAAAGATTGTGGAATCCTTCCAAATGCACCGCCGTTATGGATTTGTGTCAAACTTCAGTAAGATGAAGAATGCTAACTAACTTAAATATGTTCAATTAATGATTTGAAGCAACTCAACATCGATTGCTAAATGTGTATATACAAGAAAATCGATTTTGTATCTAAATATAAGATTGTGGAATTCTTCCAAATGCACTGCCGTTATGGTTTTATGTCAACTTCAGTAAGATGAAGAAGGTTAATTAACTTAAATATGTGAAGTTAATGATTTGAAGCAACTCAATATTGATTGCTAAATGAGTATGTTACAAGAAAATCGACTTTATACCTAAACGGAAGATTGTGGAATTCTTCCAAATGCACTGCCGTTATGGCTTTACGTAAACTTCAGTAAGATGAAAAGGTTAATTCACTTAAATATGTGAAGTTAATGATTTGAAGCAACTCAACATCGATTGCTAAATGTGTATATACAAGAAAATCGATTTTGTATCTAAATATAAGATTGTGGAATTCTTCCAAATGCACTGCCGTTATGGTTTTATGTCAACTTCAGTAAGATGAAGAAGGTTAATTAACTTAAATATGTGAAGTAAAAGATTTGAAGCAACTCAATATCGATTTTTAAATGTATATATACAAGAAAATCAACTTTATATCTAAATATAAGATTGTCGAATTCTTCCAAATGCACTGCCGTTATGGTTTTATGTTAACTTCAGTAAAATGAAGAAGGTTAATTAACTTAAATATGTGAAGTTAATGATTTGAAGCAACTCAATATTGATTGCTAAATGAGTATGTTACAAGAAAATCGACTTTATACCCAAGCAAAAGATTGTGGAAAACTTCCAAATGCACTGCCGTTATGGTTTTATGTCAACTTCAGTAAGATGAAGAAGGTTAATTAACATAAATATGTGAAGTTAATGATTTGAAGCAACTCAATATTGATTGCTAAATGAGTATGTTACAAGAAAATCGACTTTATACCCAAGCGAAAGATTGTGGAATTCTTCCAAATGCACTGCCGTTATGGATTTGTGTCAACTTCAGTAAGATGAAGAATGTTAATTAACTTAAATCTTTGAAGCTAATGATTTGAGGCAACTCAATGTCGATTTGATAAATGAGTATATACAAGAAAATCGACTTTCTACAGTAATATGAGATTGTGTAATTCTTCCAAATGCACTATCTTGATTGCTAAATGTGTATATACAAGAAAATCGACTTTATACCTAAATAAAAGATTACGGAATTCTTACAAATGCACTGCCCTTATGCCGTTATGGCTTTATGTCAACTTCAGTAAGATGAAAAAGGTTAATTAACTTAAATATGTGAAGTTAATGATTTGAAGCAACTCAATATTGATTGCTAAATGAGTATGTTACAAGAAAATCGACTTTATACCCAAGCGAAAGATTGTGGAATTCTTCCAAATGCACCGCCGTTATGGATTTGTGTCAACTTCAGTAAGATGAAGAATGCTAACTAACTTAAATATGTTCAATTAATGATTTGAAGCAGCTCAATATCGATTGCTTAATGTGTATATACAAGAAAATCGATTTTGTATCTAAATATAAGATTGTGGAATTCTTCCAAATGCACTGCCGTTATGGTTTTATGTCAACTTCAGTAAGATGAAAAGGTTAATTAACTTAAATATGTTCAATTAATGATTTGAAGCAACTCAATATTGATTGCTAAATGAGTATGTTACAAGAAAATCGACTTTATACCTAAACGAAAGATTGTGGAATTCTTCCAAATGCACTGCCGTAATGGCTTTACGTCAACTTCAGTAATATGAAAAGGTTAATTATCTTAAATATGTGAAGTTAATGATTTGAAGCAACTCAATATTGATTGCTAAATGAGTATGTTACAAGAAAATCGACTTTATACCCAAGCGAAAGATTGTGGAATCCTTCCAAATGCACCGCCGTTATGGATTTGTGTCAACTTCAGTAAGATGAAAAATGCTAACTAACTTAAATATGTGAAGTTAATGATTTGAAGCAACTCAACATCGATTGCTAAATGTGTATATACCAAGAAAATCGATTTTGTATCTAAATATAAGATTGTGGAATTCTTCCAAATGCACTGCCGTTATGGTTTTATGTCAACTTCAGTAAAATGAAGAAGGTTAATTAACTTAAATATGTGAAGTTAATGATTTGAAGCAACTCAACATCGATTGCTAAATGAGTATGTTACAAGAAAATCGACTTTATACCCAAGCGAAAGATTGTGGAATCCTTCCAAATGCACTGCCGTAATGGCTTTACGTCAACTTCAGTAATATGAAAAGGTTAATTATCTTAAATATGTGAAGTTAATGATTTGAAGCAACTCAACATCGATTGCTAAATGTGTATATACAAGAAAATCGATTTTGTATCTAAATATAAGATTGTGGAATTCTTCCAAATGCACTGCCGTAATGGCTTTACGTCAATTATGTGAAGTTAATGATTTGAAGCAACTCAATATTGATTGCTAAATGAGTATGTTACAAGAAAATCGACTTTATACCCAAGCGAAAGATTTGTGGAATCCTTCCAAATGCACCGCCGTTATGGATTTGTGTCAACTTCAGTAAGATGAAGAATGCTAGCTAACTTAAATATGTTCAATTAATGATTTGAAGCATCTCAATATTGATAGATAAGTGAGTATGTTACAAGAAAATCGACTTTATACCCAAGGAAAGATTGTGGAATCCTTCCAAATGCACCGCCGTTATGGATTTGTGTCAACTTCAGTAAGATGAAGAATGCTAACTAACTTAAATATGTTCAATTAATGATTTGAAGCATCTCAATATTGATAGATAAGTGAGTATGTTACAAGAAAATCGACTTTATACCCAAACGAAA
>NW_026090759.1:0-13193 GCF_024586455.1 Bactrocera neohumeralis
CTTTTTCCCAAATTTTTTTAAAAACAGCTTGGGTGCGGCACCTTCTGCAATTTCTTCCGTAAAATTTTGTGTTTCTGACGTTTTTGTTAGTCCGTTAACGCACTTTTAGTGATTTTCAACATAACCTTTGTATGGGAGGTGGGCGTGGTTATTATCCGATTTCTTCCATTTTTGAACTGTATATGGATGCCTATGGATATGCCTAAAGGAAACGACTCTCTAGAGTTTAGTTGACATAGCTATAGTAGTTTCCGAGATATGTACAAAAAACTTAGTAGTTAAACAATTGCGTCCAAATATGCCCCTCCCTAATGCGATCCCTTGTGCCAAATTTCACTTTAATATCTTTATTTATGGCTTAGTTATGACACTTTATAGATTTTCGGTTTCCGCCATTTTGTGGGCGTGGCAGTAAGCCGATTTTGCCCATCTTCGAACTTAACCTTCTTGTGGAGCCAGGAATACGTGCATCAAGTTTCATCATGATATCTCAATTTTTACTCAAGTTACAGCTTGCACGGACGGACAGACGGACGGACAGACAGACATCCGGATTTCGACTTTACTCGTCACCCTGATCACTTTGGTATATATAACCCTATATCTGACTCTTTTAGTTTTAGGACCGTTATGTGAACAAAACTATAATACTCTCCTTAGCAACATTGTTGCGAGAGTATAAAAACAAACACTAATGAGTGCTTCGCAGCCTCACTCGCAAAACCGTAGGCATTCCTTAAATGCCACTGACAGCAGCCACTATGCAGGTACCAGCAAGCAGCCGGACAGCGAAGGAAACTAAAATGCAAGGTGAGGATGCACCAAGCAAAAAAGGACAATCAGTTCAGACTGGTATTGATCCCGCAAAACCGTAGGCACTCCTTAAATGCCTACTTCAGCTTTGTCGAGCCAACAAAAGCAACTCTTGGCAAAAACAATTGGAACGGCGATGATGAGTCATCGCAGCGATCTGCTGAAAGAGAGACCAAGCAAGCGCAGTCAGCAGAAACAGCAGTAAACAGCAATCGGGCAACAACAAATCCACTGACAGCAGCCACTATGCAGTACCAGCAAGCACTCGGACATCGAAGGAAAATGAAATGAAAGGTGAGAATGTACCAAGCAAAAAAGGACCATCAGTTCAGACTAGTATTGCAGTGGCGGATCCAGAGACGATTCTTGGAGGGGGGAAATTGAATTTATCCTTCGATTTGGGTTTCAAACTTATTATTACAAGAGAAATACAGTACAAATTATGAAACATAAATTATCAATTCCAATTTTTAGGTAAACAAAGTGGTTTTAATCGAAAAGTCAACCATATGCATGCATTACATAGTGGCTCATTTTATTAAAAATTGAAACAGAAAAATCCTTTTACATTGCGTGTTTCAATGCAAAACGATGACTGCCAAATCCAACTAGTCTTTCTTGAAGCATGGTCGTCGAAAGCCATGTTTTGATACGGCGAAGATAAGAGAAAGAACGTTCAGAGCTCGCGTTTGTTACGGGAAGTGTACAGAATACTCGGAGATAGGTGTGGATTGTTGAGAATATGTCGACATCACATTTTCTTAATGTTTCCAGTGCAGAAGTTGGAAATTCGCTGTCTTCAATTTTTTGTTGCTGCTGCCAGTGACATTGCCAGCAGCTTAATTCACCTTTGAATTTCAATTTTTGTACGATTTTTTCATCATCCAGAAGATTCCCGAATCTTTCTATCAAGCATCCGATTAGATCATCGATTTCGTTTTCTTTTAAAAGACTTGCTTTTTCTGGGAGCAACACACTCAATTGGTAACCATCCAAAACTTCTTGCGAAAAATGAGCTTCCAAATCTTCTTTGTAGACAGAGACCCTGTAGTAATCTTCGCAAGTTTCACGTCGTAATTTTCGCGTTTCGTTTGTCGACCACATGGTCTCGGTTTCGCTTTGTCAACATCGAGTTTTTCCCCCATTTTCTTGGCTTCTGAATAAATAAAACGGAATATTTCATCAACTTTTTCCCTCTTTTTTTCCAACGTCGCAAGCAACGTCCCACTCATTTTTGATTCCTTCGCCAAATCAATTGCTTCCTTTTGAAGAACTACGCTGAGCGAATGGGTGAGCGATAGAATGTCGCTGAGACAGAAGAGCCCGACGATAAATTCGAACTTGCACAAAGCCGATATGAGAATTGGCAACGTTTCGATTAATCGTACTTTCACTGACTTTGAAATACTGTTGTTGAGTTTGTGCGGGAAACACGGAGTCGTGACAGCATATTCGGCCAAATATTTTTTTTTTTACAAAATGTGAATCAAAATCGGGAACATTTCCCGACAGAGCCGGAAAAATTTCCGTGCCTGATTTCCAGGCGTTTCCGGACCATCTATTATCGTCGGGAATCGCCGGGTTCCGAGGACGAGGGCAAGTTAAAACTCGGGTTCTATATGCAAAATTGGCTACTACTATTGTTGAATAAACATACCTAACCCCCCCGTGGATCCGCCACTGAGTATTGATCGCCACATTAATATAAATATAGTTCAAAAAAACTAAAAAGCACGCTTTTAATGCATATCAAACTAAATAGTGAAAAATAATTCTTTGTATAAACCAATAATAATAATGAAAAATATGTCACCCAGCACCCCATGCTTTTCTCACAATAATGCAGGAATTTTTTCTTCATTATTTGTTAAAATATGAACTATGACATGTAGTATGGGTTAAGTAAATCTATAATTAGGCAGCATTTAAAATCTACTCGCAACCTTTCATTGACTAATTGTTATATTATTTGCGACCAAGTTCTATTGACGACTTTACGAATTATTATTTCTTAACCGAATCATTTATTCTAAAGCTTCACTCTTACATGGGGTTTTACCTGTCAACTTTGAACAGTCTAGTTCTATAATTCGAATATCGTCTAAAGATCTACAATGACTAAGTGCTACATAAGCTTGTCCAGCAGCAAACAGTCGAGAGCCCAAAAATTACTGCATGATCTCCTGTACAACCAGGAACGTATATTTATAAATATTATATGAATATATAGGAGGATGAAGTCATGTGTAGAAGTTCACGAAAGGGAGGAAAGTTCTCTGATCGCCATTCACTTGGGAGTGGCCAGAAACGATTCTTTTACAGATGGCTCAAGCAGCTCACTACTTCCGGTCTTTGACCAAGTATCCTCTGGGTAGCCTAAGAACATCCGTTCGAAGGCGAGCTAAAGTGAGAAGGCGAAACATTCCCTACAAGGGTTGTGCGCTGGGTTTGGGACCCGCCACGTAAAAAACACCCCCAGTGAAGAGCTACAACCAGCCTCGGATGAGAGACCCCCCTTTTGATGACGACCATGGCAAACGAAATAAGGACTACGAATTGAGGGCATGCACCTGAAATGTCCGGTCCCTTAATTGGGAGGTGCCGCTGCCCAGCTGGTTGATGTCCTCGTAAAAACAAAGGCTGACATCACCGCCGTCAAGAAATGCGATGGACGGGACAAGGACAGAGACGAGTAGGTCCTTGTGACATTTACTACAGTGGCCATATAAAGGAGCGCAAGTTTGGTGTTGGATTCGTGGTGGGAGAGAGACTCCGTCGCCGAGTACTATCATTCACTAGGGTGAATGAACGTCTAGCCACAATCCGCATCAAAGCGAGGTTCTTCAACATATCGCTGATTTGCGCCCACGCCCCGACGGAAGAGAAGGACGATGTGACCAAAGATGCCTTTTATGAGTGCTTGGATCGCACTTATGAAGGGTGCCCCCTCCGCGATGTCAAACTCGTGCTTGGCGACTTTAACGCCAGGGTGGGCAAAGAAGGTGTCTTTGGCACTACGGTCGGTAAATTCGGCCTCCACGACGAAACATCCCCTAATGGGTTGAGGCTGATTGACTTCGCCGGGGGCCGAAATATGGTTATCTGTAGTACTAGATTCCAGCATAAGAAGATTCATCAAGCTACCTGGCTGTCTCCGGATCGAAAAACTACCAACCAGATCGATCATGTTGTGATAGACGGAAGACACGTCTCCAGTGTTTTAGATGTGCGTGCGCTCCGATGTCTTGTTGCAGCTAAGATTCACACCCGCCTCTGTGCAGCAAAAAACGCGCGCCACCAAACACAAGGAAGGTTCGACGTCGAGAAGCTGCAATCACAACAGACAGCCGAACGATTTTCTACTCGGCTTGCACTCCTGCTCTCTGAGAGCACTCGTCAACAACTCGGTATAAGGGAACTGTGGGACGGCATTTCAAACTCCTTACGTACAGCTGCAACCGAAACCATTGGTTTTCGGAAAGTGCAAAAGAACAGCTGGTACGACGAGGAGTGCCGTGTCGCAGCGGAGAGAAAACAGGCTGCCTACCTCGCAACGTTACGATCGACCACTACAGGTGCGGGATGGGATAGATACCGAGAGTTGAAGAAGTAAGCGAGACGCATTTGTAGACAGAAGAAGAAAGAGGCTGAAATGCGTGAGTACGAAGAGCTTGATAAGCTGGTCGACAGGGGTAATGCTCGAAAATTCTACGAAAAAATGCGGCGGCTTACGGAAGGTTTCAAGACCGGAGCGTATTCCTGTAGAACCCCCAAAGGTGATCTAGTCACTGATGCCCAGAGCATAGTTAAATTATGGAGGAACACTTCTCCAGCCTGCTGAATGGCAGTGAACGCACAACACCAGGAGAAGGAGAACCCGATTCCCCAATCGATGACGATGGAGCAGACGTTCCATTACCCGACCATGAAGAAGTTCGAATAGCAATTGCCCGCCTGAAGAAAAACAAAGCGGCAGGGGCCGACGGATTGCCGGCCGAGCTATTCAAACACGGCGGCGACGAACTGATAAGGAGCATGCATCAGCTTCTTTGTAAAATATGGTCGGACGAAAGCATGCCCAACGATTGGAATTTAAGTGTGCTATGCCCAGTCCATAAAAAAGGAGACCCCACAATCTGCGCCAACTACCGTGGGATTAGCCTCCTCAACATCGCATATAAGGTTCTATCGAGCGTATTGTGTGAAAGATTAAAGCCCACCGTCAACAAACTGATTGGACCTTATCAGTGTGGCTTTAGACCTGGCAAATCAACAACCGACCAGATATTCATCATGCGCCAAATCTTGGAAAAGACCCGTGAAAGGAGAATCGACACACACCACCTCTTCGTCGATTTCAAAGCTGCTTTCGACAGCACGAAAAGGAGCTGCCTTTATGCCGCGATGTCTGAATTTGGTATCCCCGCAAAACTAATACGGCTGTGTAAACTGACGTTGAGTAACACCAAAAGCTCCGTCAGGATCGGGAAGGACCTCTCCGAGCCGTTCGATACCAAACGAGGTTTCAGACAAGGCGATTCCCTATCGTGCGACTTTTTCAACCTGCTTTTGGAGAAAATAGTTCGAGCCGCAGAACTAAATAGAGAAGGTACCATCTTCTATAAGAGTGTACAGCTGTTGGCGTATGCCGATGATATTGATATCATCGGCCTCAACACCCGCGCCGTTAGTTCTGCTTTCTCCAGGCTGGACAAGGAAGCACAGAAAATGGGTCTGGCAGTGAACGAGGGCAAGACGAAATATCTCCTGTCATCAAACAAACAGTCGTCGCATTCGCGACTTGGCTCTCACATCACTGTTGACAGTCATAACTTTGAAGTCGTAGATAATTTCGTCTATCTTGGAACCAGCGTAAACACCACCAACAATGTCAGCCTAGAAATCCAACGCAGGATAACTCTTGCCAACAGGTGCTACTTCGGACTGAGTGGGCAATTGAGAAGCAAAGTCCTCTCTCGACAAACAAAAACCAAACTCTATAAGTCACTCATAATTCCCGTCCTGCTATATGGTGCAGAGTCTTGGACGATGTCAACAACGGATGAGTCGACGTTGCGAGTTTTCGAGAGAAAAGTTCTGCGAAAGATTTATGGTCCTTTGCGCGTTAGCCACGGCGAATACCGCATTCGATGGAACGATGAGCTGTACGAGATATACGACGACATCGACATAGTTCAGCGAATTAAAAGACAGCGGCT
Source organism: Bactrocera neohumeralis (assembly GCF_024586455.1). Classification (NCBI taxonomy): domain Eukaryota; kingdom Metazoa; phylum Arthropoda; class Insecta; order Diptera; family Tephritidae; genus Bactrocera; species Bactrocera neohumeralis. Next base: position 6,033 of record NW_026090759.1, read on the forward strand.
ACGCTGGCTAGGTCATGTTGTCCGGATGGACGAAAACACTCCAGCTCTGAAAATATTCGACGCAGTACCCGACGGGGGAAGCAGAGGAAGAGGAAGACCTCCACTCCGTTGGAAGGACCAAGTGGAGAAGGACCTGGCTTCGCTTGGAATATCCAATTGGCGCCACGTTGCGAAAAGAAGAAACGACTGGCGCGCTGTTGTTAACTCGGCTATAATCGCTTAAGCGGTTTCTACGCCAATTAAGAAGAATATATGAATATATATATCGTATATTTATAAATATACTACGTTCCCTGGTACAACCTGGAATATTAGCAACGGTCGACGCCCAACTGAGTATGCTATTCAAATGTCGCCAAAACTAGTTTTAATAGATGTTGCATACTTTTAAGCGCGTCTTTTGGTGAGCTGCTTAAACTTACTATCGCCTTCGTACAGTGTCGCTCAAATATTCTAGGTTTCAGTACCACTTAAAAAAGTTACAAACAAACATACAAACTACACATACAAGTGAAGCTAATAAAAGCGTATTAATAAAAAGGAAATTGAGTCCTGTTAAATCAGCGGTCAATACCAAAAAATTTCAAGCAGACACACCAAATAGTAGAAAGCCAGAAATTCTTCATGGCAACAGATTTGCCTTATTAAGCAAAGAGCCTAACGACGATGCAAATATACCACCACAGTCGTGAATGCCAAACCCCATCCAATCTATTTTCGGGAACGTAGCTCAAATGCGATTGTTTCCAAAATAAGCAATATAATAAGCACAAATAATTTTCACATTGTGCCCTTGAAAAAAGGTAACATAGATGAAACAAAAATTCAAACATACACTGAAAAAAGTTTCATGGATATTGTAAAATTCTTATCAAATAATAACAAGATTTACTACTCTTACCAACTGAAGAGCTCAAAAGGCCCAGTTGTGGCCATGAAAGGTATAGAGTTTTCGGTGGACTCTAGCGATGTTAATGAAGCACTAGGTATAGGTGGTTTTAGCATTAAAATCAGTAGTAAATATTTTTAATAGGAACAAAGTCCCCCAACCAATGTTTAAAATAAAACAATTAAAGAAAAATAAAATACACCCGATTTACAATTTAAAATATCGGCTCCATCGCAAAATCATCGTTGAGGAACCACATAAGAGAAATGGTCCAGTACAATGTACAAACTGCCAAGAGTATGGACACACGAAAACATTAGCTGTGTCAGTGTGGCGTGTGGTTATCTACATCTTACTACAAAATTTACTCTCAGAAAAGAAGATTTAAATAAAAAATGCAGCAATTGTGGAGGAAATCACACTGCTAATTGCAGGGGTTGCCCTGTTTATAAATATTTGAAATCGAAGTTGTCACAGGGCATTAAAGCAGGTCGTAATCAAATGTTGAATATTCCTCCTAATGAAAATATTCAAACCCCGTCCATATTTCAAAACCAGTAAAACTTAAAGATAATGCTACACAAGGGAGCTATGCAAACGTGGTGAAAAGCAATACTGCACAAATGCAATTGCCTCAAAACCAACCAAATGGAAGCGTTGGAACTATGATTTTCAACCTTACCCAATGTATGACACAATTTATGGTTTCAATGCTAAATATGATTCAAGAGATAATCAAATCACTAAACCAAATGTTGCAAACTTTTTTAAGTAAAAAATGAGTGTACATTTGTTTATGGAATGCTATCGGTGTTAGCCAACATAAATTGGAACTTATTAGATTTCTGGATGAAAATAACATTGCCCAGACGGCAAGGCACATGAATGAACAGCAGTGTTGGTTAGAAAACGGTTAAATCACCACGCCTTAGAATCTTATGACCATTTACTGCCCACCTCGGTTTAAAATTACAGACACCCAGTTGAACGACTTTTTTGGAACACTAGGTCGTAGATTTCTAGTAGGTGGAGATTACAATGCAAAACACACTTATTGGCTAAAATAATTATAAAAAATACGTGAGTAGCCGCATTAATATTGAGTACAAAATAAATATAGAAAAAGGAAAAAGAAACGAAGCATATGAGAACTCAACGATATAATAACTAACGCGGCTGCCTTAACAACGCCAAACAAAAACTATAAGCCACTTGGTTTCACAAAAATCTCTAATAGGGAAATAGAAAAGCTTGTAAATGAATAAGGCGTGCAAGACGAAAATGGCAGATAAATCACTCCCCTTTCAGTCAGCTTAATTAAAATCAGCTGTACGTAAATTAAAAACAACATTTTTACGTGAGGAAGAATTCAACACTGTAAAGTATATAAAGAAGCTGTGTCCACATTCAAGCAAGCAAAATTCCTGTTGGAAAGCCCAAAAGACTTTCAGGCCACCAACTGACTCCAAGATGCCTATACGATACATGGGTGGAAATTGGGCTCGAAGTGGCGAGGAAAAAGTTAATTGTTCTGCAAATCAAGAAAAGGTATTTCAAGCTAATTGCCTAAAGAATAACATTGAGTTGTCCAGCTTACCTAAAACAGTTAACGAGTCACTCGAGTCTTTTAGGACTTCACCTTCTGAAAGTATTGGAATCATAAAAGAATTTAATCCAAAAAAGTCGACGGAACATGATAATATTACCCCAAAAATGCTAATTGAGTTACCAAATATTACTGTAGAAGTGCTCCCTTTGCTTTTCAATGCAATTCTTAATCTCGGGTACTATCCCAATTCATGGAAAAAGTCGCAGATTATCTTGATAGATAAAGCTGGGAAAGACTTAACATAGCCGTTTTCTTACAGATCAATCAGTCTTCTACCCTGTTTTTCTAAAATATTTTAAAAAGTGTTACTATCAAAGATAACTCCTTTCCTTCACGAAAATAATATAATAATAACGGCCTTTTATATAAGATTAAAAACAATCGACCTTTAGAATTGTATAAAACGTTAAAGTCTTATTTAAAAAATAAACAATTTATGGTGAAAGTCGGAGATTTCACATCTGATGAACGACAGATAAGGGCTGGTGTACCACAGGGCAGTGTTTTAGGCCCAACTCTATACATCAGTAGATCTTCCAACAGCTAGTGAGTCGTAACAAATGCCACATAATAGCATAAGCATGTTACGTTTTCACTAAGACCAAAAATGTGTCCGGCAGTAAAAATGAACAATATTTTAGTATCCTAGACTTTGGTGTTTTTCTGGTAAAGAAAGAAGTAGAAGACAGTAGAATTAATATATATATCTAAACTCCGAGATCGCCCAGGCCCTTTGGCTAATGCTATGGTACATTCCTATGATCAAACACCCTTTAAAAAAAAGATATATGCCTGCGTACTAAGGAGCAACGTATCACCAAAACAGCTCAAACGCTTGCTTGAGCTGTCTAGTTTTAAATAGATTTAAGATTTTATAACTTATTGTTAGGCTTTTAAAACAAAAAGCAGATTCAATAAATAAAAAACGATACTGCAAAAAAACAAAAAAAAAATAATTTTTGGTTGCAAACATTCTCGAAATTATCTGCATAACAGTAATTGTAATACCGACTTTAACTAAGAAGCATCACTAAATTGCTACATTCTTCATTCGTTAACATTGTTTTTCACATATTTTTTTGACGCTCCGCTTCTTTTTAATAAAAATAATTTTTTATCGCTGGACAAATACTTGTGAAAATTTGCATGTTTAATGGTAATTTTGAGGAAGCATGTGCAGTTCGCACGCCTTCTAACTATACCAGATGAAGCCAATGATATTAAGAACGTTTTTCTGGTCTCTCCGGAAGTATTAAGGAACAAAATTCCACCAGACCACTACTCCCACTTCTATGAAAGTGTTACATAATTGCTCCGTTGCTACTTCCATAGCGATCCACTCGGTACTGCGATACTTCGGCCATATCTCTACCTTTGTTAAATATTTACATTGATGTGATGGTCGAAATGGCAAGTATGGTACAATTCAACGATTGTCTACATTAACATTAGTTGAAAGCTCCGCAAGGTTAGTAGTTTGAAAAATACAAAAATTTTATGAGACTATTCTAATTGATTTCTGAACGACGGGAGACAATGAAAATAAAAGCACCAGAGCATTTTTATAGTCATTCACCTTTTAAAACTTTTCTAAACTTTCACAAATAATTCTAAACCAAAATTAGCAACATCGGTACAGCAGATTTCGAGTTTTAGCAAGACATACCAAAAAATATAATCATAGTTATACTAGATATATGTATACCGATTTTAAAATTTTCCATATTTTCTTACTTTTTACACCTCTTTGGACCAAGGTAAACATTTCAAACGAAAAATCTGTTATAACAATACAAAATCTTTCGACTATTTATAAACTGGTATATTATATACATATCTAGTTTGCACAAAATCGCATTATTTGTAACAAATGAATTCAATAAAGATACTACATCTACTCTACTATAACTCTATATGTAAAAAAAAAATAATAAAAATATTATAATTTAAGGAAACCCAAATTTTTAGGCTTTGTTCGGACTACTTAGCAAATCGGTCGACCGGTTATTCATTTATCACGTTTTTTGTAACAAAAGACTTAAATGTAGATACATAAAAATTAATGCCACTTTTCCAACCAAATCTTTTGGTTCTTGTTCGAGTTGTTTAGTAGGTGGTAATGTCAAGTCTGCGCAATATCGGTGAAGCGGTGCTGTCAAATCGTTATGTCGTTATGTCTTTTATGTGGTCATTTCAGTCTTAACTTGTTCAAATGTATACTAGAAGTCTGTATATGTATTCGTGTAATTTTTTCAGTTTTTTCGCGAGTCGTAGGTGTTTTATATTGTTTAAATTGCCAAACAACGGTAAATTTTGAAGAGTTGAAGTGAAAAATATGTAAGCATGCTTGTCTCTTTATTTGAAAAAGCATATTGAATGCATACAGGTGTTTTACCGTTCGATTCTGTACTGTGATACAGTCGCAAGTCTCTAAAATTGAGATTTTAAGTTAGAGACATTTTTTGTGACTTGAGACGATTTTGTTATTCTGTAAGTGGCAGTCATAAAATCTATTACATTTCATTATTCAGAGATGGGGTGACCTGCTAACTATCAGGTCTCAAATTTGAGACAATATTTTGAGACTAACGCTAGAGACTGTTTAGTGAATAATAACTAGTCACAGATTGTGAATTTACCTCAAAATGTCTCATATAGTGACTAGACTCTGCTTACAGAATCGCGCTATTATTTGATTTATTCTTTTTTGTATGAAAGAAAAATGCTACCAGTCTAACGATCAATATTCATATGTCGGCGAACGCGCAATGCAAATAATGTGACATTACTAAGATGATCACAGACTGCAGATGATTGCGCACAAGCTAATGCATGCTAATGAACGTAATGCACGTAATATGTAGATCTGTTGATCCTGTACCTGTACTGAATCTTACACGACGATTACGAATATGTCGTGCAATTTTGCCTGAAATGAAACGTGCTGCTTTTAATTACAACAATCAGATTGTTTATAGTATAGTATAGTGACATTGCAAACACCCGGGATGTGTTGTGCTAATAGCAAAGTGAGATTGTCAGCATTAAAAACTTCCCTCGAACCGTTGTTTTCATTAATTTTTGAGCTTTTTTTGAGTCATATTCAACAATACAATTCGACATTTCAAATGACACCTTTTGGTGCTACAAAAGTTATTATACTCTTGCAACCTGTTGCTTTTGGCATTGAGAGAGTTACTGGCAAATTCGAATAAAGCTACTATTTTAACAGCTAAATCAAAAGGAAATCTTTTTTGATGCCGCGTATCCTTATGATTCTAACTGATATGCCATTTCAATTCAAATTTAATTCGACAACAATTAAGTTTTAAAATAACTGGCAATTAATAAATTAATTATATGTTAAAATATTTTTTTTAATATTTAATTTTATACGTAGGGAAGCACATACCGGGCCGATAGTAGTATATATACTGAAGGTGATATCAAAAATACAGAAATGCTTTTAGCATTTTCATCGCAATTTTCACATATCATCTCACCGATTAAACCTTCCCCTCCCCTCAAATCGGTTCAGCTACTCTCGAGTTTTAGCGAGACTAACGAACAGCAATTATTTGTATACTCTTGCAACCACTTGCTACAGTTGTATTCATCTAACGGCTGTAGGTCTCACCTAAAACTAAGCGAGATAGATATAGAATTATATATATATTTTTTTTTGAAGCACCCATGCCCGCTTAATATTTGGGTCAGGTGGAAATCCAGGTCCCCATGTCGTTTACTTATCCACGTATGGATGTCAGGTATAAGTCTGTGGCTCCACCATCCTTTAGTTGAGGTTTGCCACCGTTGCTGCCATATAGTTATGCTCACGGTAGAGGAGGAGTAAGGTCACTATCAACTCATGTTATGTAAACAAAGGCACAGCTGAGATGTGTCACTGTAGAAACGTCAAGTGTAGTCCGGGGTTGAGTTTCTATTCGAATCCAAGATGGCCGACTTCTAACCAAAAAATGGTTGCATTGTGTTATTTCCTTAAAATTTATGGAAAAGTTGTCCCAAAAATATTGGTTATGTTGCGTCAAGCGACATATCTACAAATTTATACCTAAAATAAAAATAATAAATGAATTGTAAAATATTGAATTATAAAAATTATAAACTATTGAATTGTTAAAAATTAAATTAAGAAAATCTATTATAAAATACTTACCTTAATGTTCTATTACTTACCTCAATACTTACCATAATCTGTTACAATATTTAACGAACGTTGAAAATGATTATACTTACCCCTTTTTAATACATATTTATATTACCACTAGTTTAAGCCGTTAGTTTTAAGATCTAGACTTAGCAATTAGATTAAGAAATAAAGAACTGTCTATTGTAATCGAACCGTTGAACCGAACGCACGCCTTTTTCGTCACTCGTATTAATAAGTCATTCTCGCAACAGGTAATTGGAATGTTATTTAATATTGCGCATCCCTAACTATTTATCGCTTCTCAAAAACCCTTGAGAATTCTCATGGCGCCCGTGCAGGGTGAGAAAAAATTCTCGCCGTCGTTGGGGTCCTGGCTCAACGGGGTAAGGGGCCGAGAATTGAGGATGGCCTGCACTTCTGTCAGCAGGGATGACAGTTCCTCTGCGGTCAGTAGCGCGTTGCCGACTACGCGAACGACGTGATGCTTGGCGG
>NW_026090760.1:0-13770 GCF_024586455.1 Bactrocera neohumeralis
GTACAAACGATTGAGTTGAACTAGATAAATTTGTTGTCGCCGACAAATTTGTTGATGTACTGAACATTGAGAACATAGTTGTTGGCTTTCAACACCGCTTATTCCCGGAGTATCAGTGGCATGTTTCTTGACAGTCTGCGCCAATTCCTCCGTAAATAGCTGCTTATTTTTTCTTTTTTTCCTTTTAACTTTTTCAATAAATCTTTATTCACCAGTTGCTGTTCTTCATCACACCTTAGAGAGTGATAATACTTACATTTATATATTTTAATTAAAGTTTTGAACAATCAGCACTAATTATTTAAAAGCCAGTATAATTTTCCTCTATCATCTTCACTACAATTTGAATTTAAGTGACACTTCAGTCTAAGTAAGACGTGGCTAGTTATCCTAATATCAAAAATTTAAGAAGTAAGAATAATAGAATATTTTGTTCTAAATTATTTGTCTATTGATAGGATAGCTTACATCTCAATTTTCAATCGCAATATTATTTTATATCAAATTCTTTGTCTACTAGTTGACAGTCACAATTGCACCTTAGCTCCAAAAGATTCTAACAGATGGTGATAATTAAATATAAATACTTTAACACGTTACACGTGGTGCTTTTATGCAATCTCAAAAAAGAATTAGTGTTACAAAATGACAATTCAATTATAAAAAGTTACATGACATTTAGCGGTAGATGGCGCATAACACGGCGCAGTGCTGCCACAGCCACTCCCCTTCCAATGAACCCTTAGGGGAAGGCAAGATACTTCAATAAGTCTTTTGTGATACAGCTGTCATCTTCGGTTACGAATGCCAGCTTAAGGCGATCCGTTGAAATGTTAACTTCGCTGCCGTTGATTCTCACTGTGAACACTCCAACGGTGGTTCCAAATGTGTCCTTACTGCATCCGTCCGTACGAAGAGATGTGAACACTCGAACATATTTTTCAATACGAACAGTTTCGGCCTTTGATGATGTGCGACAGTTGAAGGTTTGACTTTTTGCATGTGCTCTCTGAATTTATCGATGAAAGTTTGATGTGGAATGTGCATCTCTTCTTCTGTGAGAAATTCATGCGGAAGACGAAGAGTTGTGCGGTACAAAAACTCTGCAGCCGATGTTTTAATGTCCTCCTTAAAGCAAGTCCTTAATCCAAACAAAACTGTAGGAAGCAAGTCCACCCACGATTTATCACTGTGGCACACGAGTGCGGCCTTGAAGGATCTGTGCCAACGCTCTATCATGCCGTTGGATTGTGGATGTTACGGAGTGGTATGAATGTGTTTGCTTCCAACCAATCTTGCCAATGATTGGAACAAGGCAGACTCGAATTGCGTACCTTGATCGGTGGTGATTGTTCTTGGGCAGCCAAAACGAGCAATCCAATGCGTCCAAAATTTAGTTGCACTGTGTTTGCGGTTATGTTCTTCAAAGGAATCGCTTCGGGCCAACGAGAAAATCTATCTATCATTGTAAGGCAACAGCAAGATGTACATACAGTGGTGGTCATAACATATGCAACTAATACATTATTTTAGAAAAAGTATATTTATCTCACTATTAAACTTTGCAGACTGTTGATTGAACATGAAATTATTATAATTTGGTATTTTTACTCTTAATTAACGTTTTTAAACCAAAAAATTTCATTCATAAAAAAATAATAAAAATTGCATTCCGATTTCAACTCTTAAATTACGTGGACAAAACAAATGCAACTCAGAGTTTGAGTTCAAGTATCACCATTATATCGATATTTTTCCATTACTCTTGAGCTTTCGTATTTAAAATTACGCAGTATCATTAGTTTTTGCAAATAAATTCTTGCGTTAATTCGGGCAAATCAACATGATTTTAGTTTTATTGAAAATGGCAAGAGGCAATTTTGGAGTTGAACTTCGGAAGAGAATTATTTCCGAATTTGAGAAAGGAATGGCACAAAAAAGCATTGCTACAAAATTAAATGTGCACAAAAGAACAATTTCGCGAAAAATATAAAAATTTGTTACAACAAAAGAAGTATCTGCTATACACCAAGGCGGTAGCGCATGCAAAACGACCCAAAGGACAGACAATTTAATAGTACAACTATCAAAAAAAGTCCTGAAATAGACCCATCATAAATCATTAAAAGTTTAGATTTGCAATTATCCACAAAAATGTGCGTAGGCACTAAAAGCCTCACTAAGATCCTGTAGTTTCGATATGGTGACATACCTGATGTACTGGTTGCAACTTGGTTGTGTCCCCAATGGACGTTGGTGAAGCGCAAGTGTTTTAGGTGTCGTTCAACTGCATAAGCGAGGTTGCCTTATGAGGATTTCGTGGTAGCGGTGCTGGCTCTGTTACTATTTTTGTGCTGATAACTGTTATATCGTGTTGTATTGTATTGACGCTTACGCCTGTTATCGTTAGCCCAGTTGTGAAGTCTATTAGCTGCTTGCGATTAAGGTCCACCATCAGTTTGAAACCTGAAAGAAAATCTGCGCCAATTAATGGTGTCTGTATGTTAGCGATAACAAACGTCCATTCAAATTTGCGTTGCAACCCGAGATCAATTTCCATGATATGTTCGCCATTCATCATAATCTGCGTATGGTTAGCTGCTGTTAATTGTAATGCATCCACAGTGAGTCTCTTGTCTCACGAGAGAACTAGCAATTACCGAAACACAGGAGCCAGAGTCGATGAGGAAACGGTAGCCAGATTGGAGATCGTTGACAAATAATCTGCTTTCGGGATTTTGATTTAAACGATATTGAGTTTTTACGTCTAAGCTGCCGTCAACAAGCAAAGCTGACGGCAGCCGACTTAGTTTTCCGAAGATGAGCGTAAACAGCCTGGACGGCACTTACGGGCAGCATCGCCAAAGCGTTTATGAAAATAACAAAGCTGACCATTATGGGGGTGTACAATTCCACTGCATTTGCAGGACTGTGACTTCTTTTCAAGGGATGCGATTTTATTTTTCATTGACTCAATTGCTGCGCTCAGTTCAGATAGTGGATTGGCTTTATGTATGGCTTGGACTTCGTCTTGCTGAGCATTACCAATAGAGTGAACTTCTGGCGTTGCAATTGACTCGAGCATTTTGTCGGCCATTGAGGCGATGCTGCTTAGGTTGTCCGTTGCTACACTCAACCATGGTCGTATTGTTGGCGGCAGCCGTTGAAGGAATAACAGACGGATGAAGTCATCTTGATCTGGTGCCAGTCGACGCATTTGGGCTAATATATCAGATGGCTTCATACCCACAAATTCGTCGCCTTTCAACAATCGTTGTAATTTTTTATGTATGTCTGATTAGAATCGCCGAATTTAGCCAGTATACGGCTTTTCAGAGCTTTATATTTATTGTCGTTTGGGGATGAAGCAGGAGATCCTCTACGGCGAGTAAAGTTTCGTCTTACAAGTGTGTGGCCACCACATCGAATTGATCTGCATCCGTTACTATGTAGTTTAGTCTAAATGTTCGCTCAATTTGTGCAAACCACAAATTAGGATGACTTCTGTTGAATGCAGCGATGTGGACTCGTTGAACACTGCTGTTTGGCACGGATGAAACTTGTTGGGCCATAAGTTCCTCTTGTACGCGCCGGAGATCACGAAACTCTACTTTTAGTCCTTCCAGTTCTGACATCGCTACTGATGAACGCAAATTATACTGTGATGTGTTCATAAATAATCAAACGAAGATCGGGGTCACCAATTTAGCACGTTACACGTGGTGCTTTATTCAATCTCCAAAAAAAGTAAGTGTTACAAAATGACATTTCAATTATAAAAATACATGACAAGCGCCATCTGTTACGTACTCAATGCAATCAATTTAGCGCCATCTGTTTAAATCTTTGGAGCTAACGGACAATTGTCACTGTCAAATAATAGACAAAGAATTTGAAATAAAAAAAATGCGATTAAAAATTGAGATGTAAGCTATCTTATCAATAGACGAATAATTTGCAATAAAATATTACGTTATTCTTAATTTTTCAATTTTTAATTTTAAGATAACCTGCCACGTGTTACATAGACTGAAGTGTAAATTAAATTCATATTATAGTGAAATTATTCTGGTTTTAAATAATTAGTGCTTGATTGTTCAAAACTTTAATTAAAATACATTCATGGAAGTATTATCACATTGTTATATTATTAAATTTGTTATGCACAAAATCGCAGTGAATGATAGATGTGTATATAGATTAACTATTATCAATGAAATAAATCAATAACATGGGAAGCAAACGGAACCTCGATAACTAAATTTAGTTACTTACATACAGTGGCTCACAGCTTATTTCGTGTAAGCAACATTTTTGATAATTCTGATATAAAATTAATATTTTTGCTCTGAACTAAATGAACGAATGATGCAATTATATTCATAATTTAGTTTTAAATGCAAAACATGTAAACAAATTTACAAAAGTATTCAAATTCGATATTTTATTAAACAAAAACCAAAAACACTCATAATTCATGGGTCACAGCTTATTTCGTATGGTATAAAATTCTTAATAAAAGTTATAAAAAGTAAACAAAATAAAATTTCAATATTTTGTGGAAAAAGCCTTTTTGCTCGATTACAGCTTTCATGCGGTTTTGCATTGATTCCACCAATTTTTTTGTATAATCTGGCGATATTTTACCCCACTCTTCCTTCAAAGCCGCTTTTAGAGTTTGGACGCTAGAAATGTGGTGTTTTCTAATATTAATTTCCAGAATGTGCCATACATTTTCAATAACGTTCAAATCTGGTGACTGTGCAGGTGTTTGGACGAGGTGTGGACAATTCCAAATGAGCCAAGTTTGTACAAGACCAGATTTATGTTTAGGGTCGTTGTCCTGGTAGAAGCGACAAGTGTCACGTATACCCAGGTCTTCTGCACTTTGAAGCAAATTTTGCTTCAGTAAGTCTAGATACACTTCTTTATTCATAGTGGAGTCTATAAACTCTAATCGACCAACGCCTGCAGATGACATACACCCCCAAACCATTACATGACCGCCACAATGTTTTACTGTTGCGCGTAAATTTTTTATTTGGAGCTCAGTATTTTGTTGCCGCCATACGTATGCTTTACCATCTGACGCAAAAAGATTAAACTTGCTCTCATCGGCGAAAATAACCGTATCTCAAAAGCATTGTCCTTGTTTAAATGGTCTTTTTGCGAACTGTAAACGGGCTTTTTTTATTTTTCTTATTTATAAAAGGCTTATTCGTGCTGTTCGCCCATGAAAATTGGAATCCCTTAATATTCTGTGCACAGTTTCTGGATGACATTTTTGCCGAGAAACATTTCAATATCTTTGGTCACCGCTGGAGCACTTAACATTGGTTCTTTTTAATCTTTTTAAAATCCACCTCTCATCGTTTCATTAAAAATTTTATTAGGAGCCTTTCTACCCTTGTAATGCTAGCGATTTTCACGAACAAAGCGCTGAATTTATATTGAACTGTAGATGAACTTAATTCAACCATTTCAGCAATTTGTTTTTGCGTTTTTCCACTTTGAAAATGTTTAATAACTAGTTCGCGTTTTCAATTGATAGTGCGTGGACCCATGTTGATATACCGCGTAATTGCAAATGATCTGCATTGTTTTAGAACATAAACAGCTACGGGGAAAGTATTCATAGTTCACTCTTTGATGTACCGTTAGTTTTCTGCATCCGTTATTTGCATGTATCCCATGAACGAAAATCAGCACAGAAATAAGCTGTGACCCCATGAATTATGAGTGTTTTGGTTTTTTATTTGAATACTTTTAAAATTTGTTTACATGTTTTGTATTTAAAACTAAATTATCAATATAATAGCATCATTCGTTCATTTAGTTCAGAGCAAAAATATTAATTTCATATCAGTATTATCAAAATGTTGCAGAAAAAGCTGTTTACTGTATATCCTGGAGCCTTAGCACCTCTTATCATCAAAATACATATATCATACACTGCGATTTAATGCATAACAAATTTAATAATCTTATATATAAAAATGAAACCGTTTTCGTTGTCACGGCATCACGCGTGAATGGCTGGACCGATTTCACTAATTCTTTTTTTGTTGTATTTGTTATTATAAGGAGAAGGTTCTTATGTAAAAAGAAATTACGAAAGTTCCCATACAAACGTTTTATTTTGTACTTATATATGCACATACATACATATGTACATACATATGTAAGTAAAAATGATTGTTTGTTTGTTAGTAACGCTAACGCTCGAGAACGGCGGAACCAATCTTCATGAAATCAGAAGTTGTTCGCTGTGGATCTGGAAAGGGTTAGATATAAAAAAACCATATACTTTTCATAAGGAAAAGTCGGAAAATTGGACAATTCCAAAAAGTAACTTTTTTCCATACAACTTTTTTTTCAATTTTTTTTTTTTTTTTTGTTTTGTTTTTCAAAATTTTGATTTGTAAATTAATTGAATCGTTCAATTGCGGTCGCTTGCTTTTTTATTCCGGCTATCCAAAGGAAAAATTATTGAAAATTATTCAGTGAAAACGTTATGTTTCACATAAAGTGATCAATTACAGATTGAAATTTGTTACATAGCCACGAAGAGGTCGCCCTAATATCGGTCGGCTTTCTTTTGCCATCAACATATGGCAGCTCAATCAAAGCAAGGCAAGAAGTACTTCCAGGATGCGGTGACAAACGTGCGGAATTATGGATCGCGGTCATTCAGCAAGCGAACGTCGCGATATCACAGCACGACTTTTCAAACAATAGTTTCGATGGTTCATGGACATTATCTTGAAGTAATGTAGGTATATGGTGCTGTTAGATGCTGGATGCACTCTATTGAGTTGCAAAAGAGAGGTTTGCCGCACGCAGACATTCTTATTTTGATGGTGGATGGTGGTTACACCAGATCAAATTGATGGAATCATTTCTGCGGAAATTTGTGATGCAGAGAAAGATCCAGCATTATACGAAGTGACGAAAACCATCCCACTTCGGTTTTTGTGTCTGACAATTAAATGCACGAAACACTATCCACGTGCTTTCTTTCTTTCGAAATGAAACACAGAAACATTCAGAAATGATGGATATCAATGTATCGCTGTTGCTCACCAGATGACAATGGCAGAACATTAGCATTCAATTTAGATAGGCGTGAATATGAAGTCGAGAAACATATGGATCGCAACAAAATTAACATATCAATTCGCCTTTTTATTCAAATACCTTGATATTTAATTCACATTCAAAATCATGTCAATGTTGAATATTGCAGTTTGCGATGTAATCGATAAAATACGTTTGTAAATACGACTAAAAAGCAACATGGCGGTTACTGGTCTTGAACGATACGGTCGATACGTGAACTGCAATAAAGCGTCAATTTGTATGATATTTATTTTTGCGATTCATAACGTTTTTCCGACTGTTGTGCGACTCTTCAGGAATGTTTTAATATTGGACAAATGATCGTTAATACGATTTTATTTGCATGAGCAAACAGTGGACCGTGTTGTTGAATCTGGAAGATTCAAAGTCAAATTCGGGGAGACTTGCCCTCATACAAATCGATCGATCATCTTGACAATGAAGACGACACCTTGAATTATCCAGTGGAATTTCTAAATAAATTCTTGGCTAAGGCTAAATAAGGCTAAATAAAGGCTTTATGCCACCGCATCATTTTGCGTCTCAAAGATGGATCCGTCGTTATTATGTTTCGCAATAATTTGCACCTATCAAATACATGGGGCAGAATGCTTCATTCTACGGATTTCTTTGAGTTCTAACGATTTGCCATTTCAGTTCAAACGTATTCTGTTTCCAGAGAAAAGTGCGTTTGAAATGACAATCGACAGGACGCAAAGATAGTCGCATATGGCATAAATTGAAATGCTATAATTTTCACACGGCCAGATATACATGGCGTGCTCAAGTTGGAAAACCATTTTTCTGAACACCGGAACAGAAACCAAAAATTGTTGTTTATCAAGCTGCGTTCCATTAAAAAACAAATGTAGAAAAGTCTCAAATAAATGATAATCAACACAATATAAATTTTTGTCTTTTCAATTCAAAAGACATAATTTCGCGCAGGACAATGGGTCAGCTATACTATATAACTATGTGATAATACTTACATGAATATATTTTAATTAAATTAATTTCAACAACCAAGCACTAATTATTTAAAAGCCAGAATAATTTTACTGTATTATCTGCACTGCAAATGAATTTAATTTTCAATTCAGTCTAAGTAAGACGTGGCTGGTTATCCTAACATCAAAAATTCAAAAGTAAGAATAATGGAATATTTTGTTGCAAATTATTTGTCTATTGATAGGATATTACATCTAAATTTTCAATCACAATATTATTTTATTTCAAATTCTTTGTCTACTAGTTGGCAGTCACAATCGTTAGCTCCAAGAGATTCTAACTGATGATGATAATTATTGATTGATTGAATTCTATAAATTACGCTATGTTAAAATTACAAATATAATAGCATAATAACTACGTATTGCTGAAACTAAGGAATGACCTAAATTTATATTTTTATATTAAAATTAAAAATAAATTTACGTTATGTGTATCTTATACGTTTAAATTTTTGCATAGCGCCATCTGTTGAATACTTACTCAACGCAATCAATAATTAGCGCCATCTGTTAGAATCTTTTGGAGCTAATGGACAATTGTCACTGCCAAATAATAGACAAAGAATTTGAAATAAACAAAAATGCGATTGAAGATTGAGATGTAAGCTATTTTATCAATAGACAAATAATTTGCAATAAAATATTCTATTATTTTACTTTTCAATTTTTGATGTTAAATAACTTGCCACGTGTTACTTAGACTGAAGTGTAAATTAAATTCATATTATAGTGAAGACGATACAGTAAAATTATTCTGGCTTTTAAATAATTAGTGCTTGATTGTTCAAAACTTTAATTAATATACAGTGCCGCACATAAGTATTGGCACAGCAACCATTTTGTGTTTTTCGGCTATTTTAAAAGCAGACTAATAGGTTATTTAGTGTAAATATATTTTCTCTTGTTAATTCCATTCATTAGCTACCACCTACACTAATTTTTTAGAATAATTCATAAAATTCATAAAAAATAAGCAATTTCTACGACACAAAAGTGTTGGCACACCCGATCTGTTAATTAAAAAATACTCAATCTGGCCACTCCTTTTCCGAGAATACAACACTTTTCTTTTCATTTATTAACAGTTATTCAAACTGTCAACTATTTTCTTTGTGAAATTCGTTTGTGTTTAATAACGTGAAAAGCTAAATCTATATCTATATACTTATATAAAATTAAGTGGCAAAACTTCCTGTTCGCATACTCCTCCTAGACGGCTTGCCCGATTTCAATGAAATTTTCAGGAGTGATTGGGGTCTGTTTGGAGGGTGCACATAAGAAATTTAATGTGTGTATCATTGCACGTTTTGCAAAAATTGCAAAAAAAAAAAATGATACATCCCGCCTATACAAATTCTCATGAAATAATGTTTTGCCGCAAGATTGGCAGTCCTGTCAAATGCCTTTTACTAATAAACAGAAACATCTGGCGGACGTTTACAATTAATAAAAAACATTGACAATGATCGTGTTTGCTTGTCATTCGTTCAAAAAAAATGTTTCAACATTGTGTGAATTTTTCTTAGATTTCAACGTGATTAACATTCTGCGTACAACACAAAGCAAGTGAGTATTGTTGTTGTTTCGTATGTGATGCCATGCGGTTCGATTGTCGCTTGAAAATGCGCGGTATGTGTAAAAAAAAGTGTTTAAGAAAAAATTGTGTTTTTTCCAGATTTAATTTAACCGATTTGCTACATTTTTTCGAACCGAGTATTGTTGTTGTTTTTTGCCATTTTTTTTCTGCTGACCGTGCAACACACACAAGGCAAGTGAGTATTGTTATTGTTTCTTAAGTGCTTACATGCAGTTTGCAAATACACTGTTGGTGGGTCTTATTGCATATGCGTGTGTGGGTAAAATACATAGTTTAAGATTTAGTTTTAGGTTAATGTTTCCAATTTTATTTATGTACTTCAAATATGCAGACTCTAGAAAATGCCTCGACTACGCCAACGTAATACGGTTGGCAGGCATACGAGTGATTCACGTCGAATGTCAATATCAAGAAGAAATCAAAGCGAAGAGCAACGCGCTCAAGTGAATGCCCGAGGTAGAGCGGTGTACAGAGAGCGGCGCACAGATTAGAGCTGAATTCGCCGACAATCAACGGCCAAATTACCGTCAAGGCCGAGTTCCGCTCCGCCTTCGCGATCAAATGGAACATATTGGCTTTCACTACGATCCTGACTGCGACTACAGCCTGCATGGTGCCATTGGAGCAATGGATATTATTTGTACGCATTGCAATGCAGCGAAGTTTCGAGGAGAAACAGCTGGCATGTGCTGCTCCAGTGGCAAAGTGAAACTGCCTGCATTGGAACCGCTACCTGAACCATTACATTCCTTGCTCACTGGAGAATCGCCGACGTCTAAGCATTTCTTGCAGAACATACAAGCATACAATTCATGCTTTCAAATGACTTCTTTTGGTGCCACAAAGATCATTAGAGATTCATTTATGCCGACGTTCAAGGTGATTACTTTGCATTCCAGTGAAACATTTGATATTTTTATTCTACAGATTCAGGGACAAATATACCATCGAGCAGGCTCGCTCATACCATTTGCCGACGCCGCCTATCAATTTTTGCAAATATATTTCATCTGTAATGAAAATGACCAACTAAATCAACGATGTAACATTGCGGCCGGCACAAGGCAAGAAATCGTACTGAATTTGAAAAGATTTCTCCATGAACACAACGAATTGATTCGATTGTTCAAAATCGCATTGGACCGCATGCCGTCTGATAACCATCGAATCGTCATCAGAGCAGACAAAATGCCGATGGGGCAGCATGCCAGACGATTCAACGCACCAACAATCGATCAGGTGGCAATCGTCATTGTTGGCGAACAGTTTGAATTGCGAGATATTGTACTGCACCGTAGAAATGAACAACTTCAGTGTGTTTCCGAGCTACACTGTAGTTATGATGACGGCTATCACATCAATATGCGATTGATAAATCCAACTACTGGTAAAAAGTAAAGTTTCTGAGAAGAAATGTTACTTACGATTCAATATTTTGTGTATTGTTAATTTATAGGCCAAGAAACATCGAAAAAACTCAGTGCGATGAACTTCTATTCGTGCAGAATAATGATTCGTCCGCAAGAAGACAACTTCATCCTGAAATGTCGCAAGCTTTTCCATCAGTATTTGGTTGACATGTATGCGAAGATCGATACCGAACGTGTCAACTTTATTTAATTCAACTTTAATTCAACCAAGCGAAGTTAAAATACCAATCGATGTACTTTTGTACACTTTTACAATCGAAAGAAGAATTGATTGAAAGTGTATTTCCGAATATTGTTCAACACTATCAACGCCATGATTATTTAAGTGAACGCGCAATATTGGCACCGAAAAATATACATGTAAACGAAATCAATTTTGCCATTCAAGAAAAACTGCCAGGAGAAGCTACAACATATACATCGATTGATAGCGTTTTGAATCAAGATGAAGTAGTCAATTATCCAACTGAATTCTTGAATTCTTTGGATCCCCCCGGTCTGCCACCGCATCGTTTGGTCCTGAAAGTCGGTTTACCCATTATACTTCTACGAAATCTGAAGCCACCGACTGTGTGTAATGGCACAAGACTTTCAGTCAAAAAATTGTGGCCAAATTTAATTGAAGCAACAATACTAAATGGCAAATCAGCAGGTGAAGTTGTACTCTTACCACGCATTCCTATGATTCCAACGGACATGCCGTTTAAATTTAAGCGCTTGCAGTTCCCAGTACGTCTTGGCTTTGCGATGACCATCAACAAATCGCAAGGGCAAACGTTTCAAGTGTGCGGCGTCAATTTGGAAGAACCGTGCTTCTCCCACGGCCAATTGTTCGTCGCATGCTCGAGAGTGGGAACACCAAGGTGCTTATTCATTTACGCGCCAGGTGGAAAAACCAAAAATGTTGTATACCAATATGTTTTATAAATGTTTTATAAATAAGTAACAGCTTTACTACAATAAATAAAACACAAAGTAAAAACCCTTACGAGTTTTAATCGATTAAGATGAAGCGAAGCGCACAGGGTAACAGCTAGTTTCTTATAAAAATGTCTTTCAAAAAAAAAAGAAACCACTATATCTTAGCGAAAAATTATTTTACATATGCGCAACCAAGGCAAATCGTATGCTGAAATAGGTGAAATGATGGACAGAAGCCGGTTCACAATTCGCAATATCATAAGGGGTTTAAATTAGCATCATGTTTAAAGTGCTGAGCGTACCGGTCGTCCTCAGGTTTTAAGCGATCGGCAGCACATTGTTCGAAAGTCAAAATAGATCCGAAAATATCATCTACGCAGACTGCTGCTGAGGTGAAGAATTTGGAAAAGATATTCATGCGATGACCGTTGAAAGAGTACTACATTCTGGCTATAATTCGCGTGTTGTCCGAAAGAAACCGTTGATATCTTCACGTAACCAGAAGAAGCGCCTAGACTGCGCAAACGAGTATAACAAAAAACCAAGCACATTCTGGGACCAAGTACTCTTCTCAGACGAGTAAGTACAATATCTTTCGGAGCGATGGTCGTACTTCGGTGTGGAGAAAAAGCCAAACACTGAATTTGAAAAACAAAATCTTGCTCAACAGTGAAATACGGTGGTGGTGGTGTGATGTGTGGGGATGCATGGCTGCTGCAGGTGTGGGTGAGTTGGTATTCATAAGAGCATTATGGACAAAAGTTTATTTAAATATTTTAAGCAAAATTTGAAAAAAGTGCTCAAAACTAAATTTACAAGCTCATTCACATTTCAGCAAAGACAATGACCCAAAGCATTCAGCTCATATTGTAAGAATGTGGTTAACTTATAACACCGCACACGTCTTGCTCCATCCACCACAATCTCCAGACCTCAAACCAATTGAGCATTTGTGGGAGGAGTTGGAAAGGCAGGTGATAAAGGGGAAATTTGCAACAAACTGGAGTTGAAGCAGGCCTTATTAGAGGAATGGCACAAAATACCCCAGCTAACAACCCAAAAACTAGTATATTCCATGCCAAGACGTCTGGAAGCTGTAATCAAGCAATATGGACTACCCACCAAATATTAATTAAATTGCATAATGTTTTTTTCTTTATAATTTATTGAGTGTGCCAATACTTTTGTGTCGTAAAAATTGCTTATTTTTGTGAATGTGAATTAAAAAGTATAATTAAAAATGAATTATTATAAAAAAATGAGTGTATGTGGTAGTTAATGACTGGATTTAACAAGGGAAAATATTTTTACACTAAATAACCTATTAGTCTGCTTTTAAAATAGCCGAAAAATACAAAATGGTTGCTGTGCCAATACTTATGTGCGGCACTGTATATTTATGTAAGTATTATCACATTGTTATATTACGTATATAAAATTTGTTATGCATTAAATTGCAGTGTATGATATATGTACGTATGTATTTTGATGATAAGAGGTGCTAAAGGTTCAGGTTATACTATAAGTAACTAAATTTAATTATCGATCTTCCGTTTGCTTCTCATGTTACTGATTTATTTTATTGATACATTATGTATAAAGATTAACTTTTAGAGATAGCATTATTAATCACCTTTAAATTATCTGCAAATTGGTAATAGATTTGTGTATATCGATTAACTATTATCAA
>NW_026090761.1:0-13960 GCF_024586455.1 Bactrocera neohumeralis
ATTTGACGATAAAAACACTCGTGCAACACGCTTACTAACTGATAAAGCAGCACCGATCAGTGAGTTGTGGGACGATGATGAAAAATAATCTTGCTGCAAATTACAAGCCCAGCTCATGCTTGATGATTGATGAACAATTATTTCCTTACCGTGGACGCACACGGTTTACGCAGTACATACCGTCAAAACCTGCTAAATATGGTGTCAAGGTTTGGTGGATTTGCGATGCCACAAATGCATATCCACTGCATGGACAAATATATACTAGCAGAAACTGGTAGGGAAACGAACCAAGGCGAACGAGTGGTGAAGGATTTGTCTACCAAATACCAAGGAAGTGGCCGAAACATTACAATGGACAATTTTTTTACGACGTTACCAGTTGCAGAACTGCTTCTCTTCTGGAAACTCACGATCGTTGGAACTTTGCGCAAAAACAAATCATATATTCCTCAAGAAATGAAGCTGAACAAAAACAGGACAATTGGTTCAACGACATTTGGCTTCAAAAATATTGTGACAATGTGCTCTTATGTTCCCAAAAAAAATAAAGCAGTAATTTTGCTTTCGACCATGCATAATGATGCTGAAATAGCTGACAGTGGGAAACCTGAAATAATTGAATATTATAATCGCACCAAAGGTGGTGTTGATCGAATGGACCAAATGTTTGCGGAATATCCAACACAAAGACAAACAAAACAATGGCCACTATCGATGTTGTTCAACATGTTGGACATTACAGCTCTTGCAGCCTACATTTTCTACGATTTGAATAACCTTATGTTGCCTTGGAGAACAAACAACAAGCGTAAGCAGATCCTGCGCAGCGTGGCTGAAGCATTGTGTATGCCCATTATTGAAGCCAGAGCCATAAATCGTCAAGTGACGCGAAATTTTTCGACTAAAATTGCTATTGAAGAATATTTCAACCGACCGGTACAATCAATGGTGTCAACAGCAGCATCAACATCTGCCGCAGCGCGCACGCCAAAACCTGTGTCCGGATCTTGCTATTTATGTTACGCACAAGAGGAAAAACGCCGTAGAAAAACCGGAAAGCTGTGCGCCAAATGTAAGAAGCCAATGTGTTTTGAACATTCGGTCACATCAACAAATTGCTCTATTTGCCATGATTTTCCTTAGACATAAGATGCATTTTTATAACTTTTATAATAAAAGTCAAGGGAAAACTTTAGTATACCATCCCACGATTTCAGGGTTAAAAGTGGTACGGTTGGATAGGGCTGATGCCCCAGATTAAGAATATATATAATTATTGCCGCCGCAAACTTATAGTTTTCGAGATATTTGCATTTAAATTTGAAAATTTTGCAAATTTAATTTTGCAATTTCTCGACTTATTTTTAGTTTTTCTTCCGTATTATGCACTTTTTATACACTTACAATTCACTACAATATTTCTGCATATTTATTTTCTATTAATATTTTAGATATTTGCTTAATATAAGCATTTTATATTTTACATAAATATTACTACACGCACAATAACAATAAGTGTTCCGTGTTGTCAAATAATAAGTGTTACCATATCACAAATGATTGTAAACAATAAAAATAAATAAAAAAAACTCAAATGCATGAAAAAAATTATCCTGGGCGACCAACACCTGGGTGTGTCAGGTTTTTACGATTGAAACTCCTTTTTGCGTTGGCGGCCTTCGGCCGCGCTTCAAAAAAATAACCCTGGCCGATCCAACACTGGGGTGTGCCAACACCAGGGTGTGTCAGATTTTTCTTCGAGTAAAACTCCTTTTTGCGTTGGCGGCCTTCGGCCGCGCTTCAAAAAAATAACCCTGGCCGATCGCACACCGGGGTGTGCCAACACCAGGGTGTGTCAGATTTTTCTTCGAGTAAAACTCCTTTTTGCGTTGGCGGCCTTTGGACGCGCTTCAAAAAATAACCCTGTCCGATCCAACACCGGGGTGTGCCAACACCAGGGTGTGTCAGGGTTTTTTTTCGTCTTTTTGCGTTGGCGGCCTTCGGCCGCGTTTCAAAAAAATAACCCTGGCCAATCCAACACCGGGGTGTGCCAACACCGGGGTGTGTCAGGTTTTTTTTCGAGTAAAACTCCTTTTTGCGTTGGCGGCCTTGGCCGATCCCACCGGGGGCCAACACCAGGTGTGTCAGTTTTTTCAAAAAACCCCTTTTTGCGTTGGCGGCCTTTGGACGCGCTTCAAAAAATAACCCTGTCCGATCCAACACCGGGGTGTGCCAACACCAGGGTGTGTCAGGGTTTTTTTTCGAGTAAAACTCCTTTTTTGATTATTACTCATGATATAGCAAGAAAAAGGATAATGATTTATGTATTTGGCGTATAAACCTATTTTTTATTCGTTTGATAAATGTGTAGATATGGCAGTATTTATTATTTGACAACACGGGACACTTATTGTTATTGTGCGTGTAATAATATTTATGTAAAATATAAAATGCTTATTTTAAGCAAACATCTAAAATATTAATAAAAAATAAATATGTAGAAATATTGTAGTGAATTGTAAGTGTATAAAAAGTGCATAATACGGAAGAAAAACTAACCATAAGTCGAGAAATTGCAAAATTAAATTTGCAAAATTTTCAAATTTAAATGCAAATATCTCGAAAACTATAAGTTTGCGGCGGCAATAATTATATATATTCTTAATCTGGAGCATCAGCACTATCCAACCATACCACTTTTAACCCTGAAATCGTGGGATGGTATACTAAAGCCGACCCAAAGTCAATAATATAATGTGGGAAATGAATATTTTTAATTTTTCAAATAAAAAAATAATATAAAAAATGTTTTTTTTTGATTATTATGAGGATTTTTACTATTGGGGTACAACGTATCCCGGGTGTGTGTTTACGTATATAATGTGTTTGGAAGGCTGTAGCTCCTGAACCAATGGTCCGATCTGGTTCAAATTTTGAATTTGAACTCAAAACTAAATAATCTTCCTAGATCCGAAGCGGTATCAAAAGTTACAATACTTCAAAGTTGAAAGTGGATACATTTGTACCCGGGTGTGTGTTCTAGGGTTAATTTACCGCACCGATCGCTCGAATTTCGTCCTTTTTGCATATCTTGCTACTCGGGATTCGGTAGCGACACTTTATCTGCCTGCGGAAGGACACTACAGGCAAGAGCTTTTTTTATTTAAATTCTCACGATTTTAGCTCGGGCGCCAGTTAATAAAATACTCTTTATTTTAGTTTTTTTAAAAAGGATTTTATTTTATTATATAATTTTTTGTTCCGTTTAGTCACTATTACTCGTTGGGAAGATTATGTCTTCTTAGTCCAACCTTTTAGTCAACTACACTTCTTTTCACTTAGTCACTATTACTTAACTCCGTGTTGGGAAGACTATGTCTTCTTAGTCAACCTTTTTGTCAACCGCACTTATTAACTACCACTTCACTACTGAATTGGAACTTATGTTAAAAATTAGTTATTGGAATTAAAAGTGTGTGAGCAGCGATCAACACATGCAGTGCAACGTGACCGTGCATTCAATGCAGACGCTACGTCAACACTTTTGGGTCGAGCGTGCAATGATCGGAAATGGGCTAAACAAAATTTGGGGACGTAAACAGGAAATGATAGTCAGCGAAAGTAGAACAAAAATATGCTTATACGTTTCGTAATAATTATTAAGAAATGTAAATATGTTTGGTGAGAAACGTAAATATGTTTAGTGTTAACTTGCACGTGGGATTGCAACCCTGACCTGACCTGACTACACTTGATTTTGAAACTTCGTGCAGTACGGACGTGCCCTCCCAAACATTGTTGAAATAGACGAACTCTGTTTTTACATATATTACCATTCAATGATATAGTGGATAATTCTAATTTATATTTTCCGGTTTTGATAAATAAAACATTTTGTACATTTTAAAAATAACTAAAGCGTTTAATTCAAAGTAAGTCCCCCACATACATGCCACTTCATTATATGCCGAAAATACATATATTTATTTCTCTTCATATTCTCTGTTGAGTATGTGGAGAACTGTTAAAAATGCTAACATTTCACAGCGTGAATTCTGTGCTTGTGAGGTGAATTCCTTACTATAAATCTAACAAATGTTCGCTGACGAACCTGCACCTTCTCTATGCTTTAAGTTCTCTGGACAAGCTAGCGTAAATATGTTAGCGTTAAACGTTTAATGCAACCTTTTTCAAAATCGCATAAGAAGTTTAACTTAAAAAAAAAAAAAAAAACAATTGAATAATAGACTCTCAATGTCAATTCTCTATTCTATAGAGAATAGACAGAAATATGATTAGCTCAAGGAAGGTAAGCCTGAAGAATATATCGTCACCTGAAATGCAAAATAACGTAACAACATTTTCGGAAATTTACAGTGGCATGAATGAATCTCGAAATAAAATGGAACATGAGTTAAACAAAATTTTAATATTGGTTTAAACTAGTTTATATTTGATCGGAGAACCAGAAAATGTTGAACATATGTAATATTATGTAAGTAATTTGAAGTAGTGAAGCGTAATCTATAAAACATTCAATTTCGAATTTTTTGATGATACGTTATTTTGCATTTCAGGTGACGATATGTATGTATGTACAAAATTTCTGTGGATCGTGATCGAACGTTAGTCAATTAACACCTTAAATTAAGGTGGTTTATATGTCAATCTTTCATCTTCCCAATAGGATTATCGTATCTTCTAATTATAAAAGCGGAAATTTTCGATAGCAAACATCCGTCGCAACAAAAAAATTTGTAGAACGTGCCACTTGACAAATGTGCTCGCCATGGCAACAGCTGTCTGAAGACATCAGTTCGCCACATTCTTCATGTTAATGAATATTTCTCAGAAGTATTTAATTTCCATTTAGAAGCTGACATTTATTACTTTTTCTGTTGGTATATGGTGTTCGACTAACGACTAACAATTTCATTGAGATTAAGGTCAAGACATATTGCGAGGCAAGCCAAATATTATTCCGCGACAGCTATATATACATGTATGTGTGTGTGTACCTGTATGAAAGTGGCGATTTAGAGACCAATGGAAGAAATATTTCTCCGAAATCTTAGCAAATATAAGAATATAACATAAGCATGAAATTACTAGAATTATGTCTCTACCTAAGCGGAAAAGCAACAATTGTCAGTATGTTGTATGAGCACGAAGAATATCTCTGCAAATAATAATTAACTTAGTAAGCGGTGTGGCAAAGTGAATAACAACATCTCTTTGTATCCTTTCGAGACATTTTTACATAGTTGTACTCTAATACCATGTTCAGACCGAAAATTTAAAAGATTAGATTACGTTTAAGCATTTCATAACCCAACAGTGTTCTTACTGCCGTTCGTAATTTATAAATCAGATGTTTTTGACATTCAGCCATAGACATCAAAGTATTTATTAAAGGAAAACATTGTAATGTCGTACCTTGTTATAAAAATTGTCTTATTTTTTCTAAATTATCTCCGCTCAATGGAAATAATTTGGGAATTGTTTGATTCTACCCGCTTAGCAATGAAACGTTTGCTGTATGAACACGTAGCACTAAAAATGTGTAGTCTATATGGAGCAAATTCAACAAGGTCTATTTGGATAAAGGCAAGTACATATATAAATATTGGTATTATAACTTCGTTTATTTATAATGTGTATATAATTCAGACTCGTGGCCAAATGTTTTGCGAAGTCGACTACCAGGTGAATTCTGATGCGTTTTTTAAAAACAACTTCCGAATGAAGCGCAATTCTTTTATTAAATTGTGCATTATGTTGAAAGGTTTGGAGAAGAAAAACAATAACTACCGCAAAGCAATTCCATTAGAGAAATACCGAACAATTGAAAATATGTTCGGAATTGGTAAAAGCACTGTCTGCTCCATTCTAATTGATTTCTGTCATGAAGTCTGGCGTTGTTTGTGGCCTTTGTATTTGAAGAAATTCCCAATGAACGAAATTCAATTGCGCGAGTATTTAAATGGTTTTGAGTCATTGGGTTTCCCTCAAGTGTTAGGAGCTATAGGTAATAAGTTAAATTTTTTACATTTAATTTATTTTTAAGTTTTAGATGGTTTTCATATAGAAGTGCGCCCAGCTGCAGAAGATGCTGTTGACTACTACAATTACAAAGGCTGGTATTCCACAGTTCTTTTGGCTTTAGAAGATGCAAGGTAAGTTTTTTCATGAAGCTCGTTTAAACATCTAATGTATTTCTTTAATGTTATGGATGTCGCTTTATATACATCAACGTTGGTAGTCCAGGCCGTTGTAATGACTCTTCAATATTTGAGAGATCATCTTTAAAAAGCGAGTTGGCACAATCTACTATATTTAAAGACATGAGTAAACAAATATCGTCAGTTAATGTTCCAGTCGTTTTGTTGGGCGACTCTGCGTTCAAATTTGATGAACATTTGATGAAACCGTACCCATTTTGTGTAAACCAACCTTGGATAAAAGAATTCAACTATGTACTCTCGAAATGCCGGAAGAGTAGTGGAGAATGCTTTTGGTCATTTAAAGGAAGGTTTAGACGGGTTGGAAAAGGCTTGATAACCACATGGCCAACACGAAAATCGTCATAAAAGCGTGCTGTGTTTTGCACAACTTTTTAAATGAGGAAAATTATGAAATTAATGAAAAGTGGATTGCAGCACAACAAATCGACAACGAATGTCGGCAGTTGCCAGAAGACGTCTCTAACATTTGTGGAAATGTCGTCGTTTCGTATTTCGGTGAGTTATTACATTCAACTTTGAAATATTATTAAATCTCAACCGATCCATACTTACATATCTCATAATTCAATTCCAATACAAAAAGCAGATATTTCTATATTTTATGTATATATGTTACATATGTATTTTCGTATTCATTTTCGTATTCATTTATATATATATTTTATATATTACATATATATTTTCATTTTCATTCACATACATACCTATTTAAATTCATTTTCCATTCTCTTAAACTAAAACTTAAAAAAAATTTTTAAATCTATTTTTGGCGACGAAGGAAGTCGATGAAAGCATCCTTCACTTCTTTTGAATCGTTTATATATTCTTCTAGAGAGAAAGACGCTTTTTTCATCGGCTGCTTTCATCGCCTCAGTCGCCTTTAATAAGTCATCCTTCATTTCCTCTATTATTGTTAACCCTGATTTTTTCTTTTTTACAGCATCGCTTGACGATGGCCGAGCGCAACCACGCGACGTAGAAGGTCCATCGCTTGGGCTTGGGAGCGGCGGCTCTCCTTCTGCATCGTCCTCAATGTAAATTGGTTCCATGTCAACTGAAATTAGAAGAAACAAATAAAAGTGTAAGGAAACATTCCATAACCGTTTTTCATTTTATTATGAATATTGAACCTACTCCAATGCGCTTAAAACTTACCCACAATGCTATCCTCTACAAGTTCGGCGGAACAAAAACTTTTGAAACCACCTACTGCTTGGTGGACCGCCTCATAATATTTCCACCGACTAGGGGAGCCACCCGATGCACAGTGGCATTTCGGCGGAAAAATACGATTTTCCCACTTTCCAATTTCAAAACTTTAATGATTTTGTTTTGTAAAGAAATATTTGGATAAGAAAAATTCAACAAGGTTTTTTATAAAAAGTTAAATTTTATAGTTAAAAAAACTAACAGAAGTCGACGGAAAGTTATTCAATAAAATCAGATTAAAATTATTGTCCAAATAAAGAATTTTTTTTGTGTGTAAGTTTATAGCTATGGCTGTTCTTTTATTTTTTAGTGAAAACATAGCACTTCCTTGTTTATAAAAAAAAAAAAATTATTGAAATTGGCAAAGTAAGCTAATTTTTATAATTTTTCAAAAATTATACTAAAAAATATCAACTTTTCATTTTTTGATGGAAAAAAACTTTATGTGCTTTGCCTTGCTTAGCCCTCTTACTATAAAAAAATGAAAGTTCCGAGTCTGTACTTTCAATTAAAAAAAAAACAACAACCGCCAATTACCGTCCCTTTTAGTAACATCGACAAATACTGATGTCTTCAACAGACTTCTTATAACTTCGGATCCTTACATCTGTAAGTAGCTTAAGGCGTCATTCGAACAAAATTTCATTAGAACTAGACCCCATTGTTAAAGATATGGTGCTTGCATACTATTACAAATAAAAACTAACACAATTTTTCGCCTGTTACATATTCAATTAAAACATTGCATATTATATTGGATTTTTATCAAGGTAAAGGTATAAATAACGTCACTTTGCGTTTAAGTTTAATTTTTTTGCATCAGGGGAACTCAATTAAGAAGTGTCCAGAATTTCAAGTCCCTAGGTCCAAAAATAAAAATTTTGGCAATTGCAGTTATATGGGAGGTGTGTGTGGCAGTGGGCGGTTTTCTAAGATTTTTTCAAAATTTCTTAATTTAGTCCAGAGAAGTGTTTCTGCAAAGTTTCATTGTTTTACGACCACTCCTTCTATTTTTTTCCAAGAAATGTATGGAGCGGTGCCACTGTGCGATGTGCCAATTTTCTGCTTTTCTTGTCTAAAAATAAAAAAAAATATTTAATTTATATGTTGACCGCATAATATATTACTTACCTGTATTTGTTGGTAAAATTGTGCAATTTAATTTTAATCTCACTGGACGTATAATCGTGTCCAGCCAAAAGCATCGTACAGGACATTTCCAGATCTGGCATTTTTTGTTGCCACGCCTCGATTAAGTCGGCCTCGGCAGCCTCACTCCACATAACTCGTTTTTTTTTTTTCCATATTTTTTTACTTTGTAATTTGATTTGTAATCAACGGCAATTTTTAGTTTTATTTTTTTGTCTTCTTTGTCTTGTTTGTTTACATTGAGCATTCAGCATCAGCTGTGATAATGTAAAGATTTCCAGTGCTGACACGTAGATTGCGCAAAATCAGAGTCGCACAGAGATTTTATGTGGATCATTTTCAAATAATTTCAATGAAGTGATTTGAAACTGTCATTTGTAAGGCGAAATCTGGATAAATTTTAAGATTAGTGGGATAATCCATTCAACAGACGAAATCGTGTGATTAAGTGTCGGTCTGAACATGCTATAAGCTCTGCGCAGTAATCACTTTTTCGTTATAATAGCGTGGAATTAATGTCACAGGGGAGATTATTTTTAAAGAATCTTGTTCTCTTCCAGAAACTCAAATCTGCATTTCTTAAAAGACGACTTCAGCTAAAAAAAAAGACTTGCAGAAGCAACTTGAGTCATTCCGATTAAGATCTTTACCACTTGTATGCAAATAGAATTCGGGGCAGCTCCATGCCAAATATAAAAGCATTTAGCGTTTATAGCATGCGAGTCATTGGTATTCATAACGAGTTAATTAATTAGTTCTGTATCTCTGCGGTTGTGTGTAATGATAAATTCAGTTTCATGATAACTAAGCATTTATGCAAATTATATGGTAGTAATACCATTAAGGGCAACAATAGCAACGAAATACATAAAAAAGTTGCACTGGCCAACCAATTACCCAATTGAATTTTATTGTATTTCAGCAAGTTAAATTTGCGATCAAAAGAGCGGCGAAGCAATGTTCTATCGGATGATCCAAGTAGAGGTACTTTTTTTCAATAGCCTGTTTTTGACAGATCACGCGTGAGTCTTGTCAAGCTATCATGTTATTATTGTTCAATATTGTTTGGCACTTTATCGTGGAAAGGCTTACACCTCAACAATGTTTACAAATTGTTCAACTTTATTACGAAAATTTTATTTCTGTAAATAATATGTTTCGCGCGAACGCGGAACGTTTTCCTTATAATAGTAACAAACATCAAAACAAATTGAGCTTGAATATCACAATAACCTTATCTTAAAACAATGCAAATGTATCAAACAATATATATGTAAACAAACCTAAACAAATAATATAATCTGTATCTAAACAAACTGTCACCTAGTAATAAGTATCATATTAGTTACTATAAATAGAAGTAAGAACCATGTAATAAGTTAGTCTTAAGAGTAATAATAAAGAGTACACATTTCGGAGCGGCTCACAATATATTTTTTTGATTCATTTTTATTTCTGGTAAAAATTAACTTGCGCTTGTACTATTCACAACACTACCATGCAGAGTCGATTCGACGTCGTTCGCAGCAGCTCGGACTGTCTTTGGAATGGCTTGGCGGATTTTATGTCGAGATCTTAAATTTAGAGCGAACAAAATAGAGCCTGTGCAAAAACTGAAACCTTCGCAAGCGACTTCGCTTCACTCCATGTGCTCTTGAAATTTTCAAGAAGATCCGAGGTTTCAGACCCAAATTTTGTACAGCGATAAGATGAAACTGCCAAACTTGGGTCAAAGAGCAACCTGAAGATATTCAAGAACTGCCATTTCTGCATTGGTCCGGTGGAATCAATGGTCCATATTTCTTAAAAAATGATGCCGGTGAGGACGTAACCGTTAAGGGCGCTCATTATCGCGCCATGAAAACCGACTATTTGGTGCCTGAAATTCAAGCTTCGCAACATTTGGTATCAACAAGACGGCGCCACTTTTAACACATCTCAACAATCAATGGATTTATTGAGAAAACACTTCGGTTCGCAGGTAATTTCTAGTTTTATGTTGATCGATTAGCCACCAAGATCACAAGTGTGACATCACATCGTTGGACCTTTTCCTGTAAAGATATGTGAAGTTAAAAGTCTATGCTATAATACCTCTTTAGTTAAGGTCCATTTTATTCGCCAGTTACCAGCCAAGCCACCATTTCAAAGAGATAATCTTCAAAAGATAAATGGCAAAGAATGTTCTTTCAAACGATAATAAACATTTCCCATTAAATTAGAAGTTTCTTTGTTTTTCCTTTAAAAAAGTATAGAACCTCCATCGAATGTTTCTGTGTCATGCGGACACCTCGAGATGGATGCTTGATCTTGCCTTTTGACTGTCTATTTGTGGCAGCTCTACTCTACTGTGGGCAGTAGGTGCAATTTCTTTAATGAGCTTTAGTTGATCGGAGATCATAGCTTTTGTATCTTCGTACTGGTCTAAGCAGTTTTCGTATATAGCGTAAGCAGATAATTTAAAATTTTTTTGTGGTAGATCTGAACCGTCAGAATCTACAATGGCGTCACGAGCCGCTTGGAGGCGAGTCCAAAAATTTTTAAGATTTTCCGTTTTTATTTCTAATGCTGATTCAGAGTTGCCCTGAATAGGCGAAGATGAAAGCCGAGTGCAGTATCTTATTGAACT
Organism: Bactrocera neohumeralis; assembly: GCF_024586455.1. Taxonomy (NCBI): domain Eukaryota; kingdom Metazoa; phylum Arthropoda; class Insecta; order Diptera; family Tephritidae; genus Bactrocera; species Bactrocera neohumeralis. Next base: position 11,236 of record NW_026090761.1, read on the forward strand.
TTCACTTTGTGAAACAAATTTAGCAACCTGTTTTGAGCGTGTAGTAGGTAAATGTTTTTATTTTCATTTAAGTTGCTAACAAACGAATATCTTATTTCGTGTTATTATTACCGTTTCTATTTATTTGCAAAATAATATTATCTAACTATTTTATTTTAGTTTTAAGTTTGCAAATATCCGCACTTTTAATTTATAAACACCCTTTACGTCCTTATGTTAGTATTTGGGTACACCTAATACTTGGACTTGTTTGTACGTATGTATGTGCTTATGAAGGTACTTATGTTTTGGTGCAATTGAGAGTTTGTTAGAGATCAATTCGCTTTTTGCAATGCAATCCTGTTTGTTTTTGTTTGCCAAAGAACGAGGAGTATTGCCGGTTTTTTCCCAATGGGGACTTAAATATACTTCCCAAAAAAAAAGGGGAACATTTTTTTTGAAAATTCTTTTTTATTTTCCCAAATCAATTTCATCCCCTTCGGGAATCCCCCCCGATGCAATGCATTTTGCCAACGGATTTTTCCCAAACTTCGAAACACTGGTTGTAGTCACTTTCCGGTATGGCCTGCAGTTCCGTCTTCGCTGCGGCTTGAATATCCTCTATCGTATAAAACAGTGTCCCCGGGGCCTTTTTTGGGCTCGGCTCTCTTTTTGGGACGATATTCGCTCGTTGATCGGGTGTTTCGGGGGCGTGGGGATAGATCCAAATTTATCGCCAGTAATAATTCGTTTCCCTGACACCCCGGTAGTTCAAAACATCGTTTCACACCCCTTCAACGCGACGCCTTTTTTGCAAAAAAATCAATGTTTTCGGTACCAGCCGAGATTTGATGCGCTTGAGGCCCAAAACATCCTTCAAAATGGATTTGGCTGAGCCTTTTGATATGCCAACTTCATCACTTAGGTCTCCCAATTGTTAATCGACGGTTTTTTTAACACCAAATCTTTGATTTTTTGAGCGTGAGCTTCGTCGGTTGAGGTTGATGGTCCACTGGACGCTCTTCGTCATCACAGTTCCCGGCGGCTCGGAACTCACTATACCACTTGTAAACATTTTTTTTTGACAAACCTCATCACCAAAGGCTTTTAAAATCCCCAATTTTCCGCAAGAAAATTGATTCCTAAAAAAAAAATTTAATGCAAATTCTTTGACATAGCAAAAAACGAAAAACTCACTTTTAGCAGCTCACAAAACGACACGTATCTCAAACATTAATGAATATTTTGACATGAAATTTGACATAAATGTGACTGACAGTACTACCAATCTAAAAAGTACATGGAACTGTTCATCGAAGCGATACTGTCCACAAAAATCGTTAAATTGCTAGTTGCAAGAGTATAAAATGCGATCACCAAATCCTTCGATTAATCACCTCTAGGGTGGTCGATTCGTCTTTTTCGATTCGGGATTTCTAATAGTGCGGAAAAGTTGCCTTAGTACTTCTGTTTCCCAAATGAATTTTTTTGTTTCAGATCGGATTCATCTCCAACCCCAATTCCGGCCTTGAAATTTCAAATTCGCCTAAAATCTGAAATTGTCTACCTAGCGCCTGAAATAGCATCTCATGGCAAAAATGTATAAAACAAAAGTTATTTGTCCACGTCATTTGCTCCCGAAATGGAATATGTGATCATGGCCAACCGTTCCTGAGATACGAGCGAAAAGATGAAAAATTGTTGCAGCTCTCAGCTAACCTTATTGGTCACCCAGAACCCACCGCATGGTGGTGGCTGCTCTTCGGGTTCCTCCCAAGCCCACCCAACCAACCAACCATTGTCAGGTTTGGGTTTTTGTCTGAATCTGTGTCAATTTATTGATAAAATCAGATTTTTTGTACTACACTTTGGCACGTGTTGCCTAGTTTTCAGTGTAGAGCGTATAAAACGATCACGAGATTGGGTGCCAATAACTTTAGAAGATGCCTCTGTCACCAGTTTGACGGTTCTCTCGACTGCCACGGTGTGAGAGGGGATTTCACTAAATTTCCATACCACTACAGTGTCTCCCGAGAGCCCTTTTATGAGTTCTTCGGTAGAAACTGAACAAAGAACTGGTGGAACAGTCAAGGTAATAGTCTTCCAGTTAATCATATCGTAATAATTATTAGCTTTGAAATTCAGCTTTGGCACTTTATTACATCTAACCCTTCCATTTACAGTGTCAGCCTCTGCTTCTCTGGCTGCCAGAAGACGGTCAAGGGCCAACTTTCTGACTTCATCCTTTCTATCTGTTCGTCAGTAAGTGTATTGTCTTTGCGGCCGTCAAAATGCAGCCCATATACAGAGTCAATACTTTCGGTGTTTTGGAGCTTAACTCCAACACTTTTTTTTGCCCGACTAATCTTGCATTTGTCAGTGACAAATCTAGCCTGATCCTCTGTTCTCAAACCTGCCTTTTTGGCATCCAGAAAAGCAGATGAAACAATCAAGGCCGCTGCTCTATCACTTACTCCAAATCTTTGGGCAGCTAAAGCAGTGTGTTCTAATACTAGTGTGTTTTGTTTGGGTTTTGAGGATGGAAAGAAAATTCATCATCAGCATGTTTTGGAAGAATCCATGTGCGACGCCTTCATTGTTGTCGTCTGTATGAGAGTCTGCGATCTGAATGGTAGTATTCTAGCTGATATTTTCTGGTAAATGTTGATGTTAATGACGTTTTGAAAGCATTTCTTTACGTTCATTTTTTCTTTGTAATCTTTTGTTTCAGGTAGATCAACACTTC
>NW_026090762.1:0-8547 GCF_024586455.1 Bactrocera neohumeralis
TATCAAGCAACTCAATATCGACTGCTTAATGTGTATATACAAGAAAATCGACTTTATACTTGAACATAAGATTGTCGAATCCTTCCAAATGCACTGCCGTTATGGCTTTATGTCAATTTCAGTAAGATGAAGAAGGTTAATTAACATAAAGATGTTAAATTAATGATGTAAAGCAACTCAATATCGACTGCTAAATGCATTACAAGAAAATTGACTTTATACCTGAATATAAGTTTGTCGAATTCTTCCAAATGAATTACTTCAATAAGATGAAGAATGTAAATTAACTTAAAGATGTTAAATAAATGATTTAACGCAACTCAATATCGACTGCTAAATGTGTATATACAAGAAAATCGACTTTTTACCTGAATATGAGATTATCGAATTCTTCCAAATGCACTGCCGTTATGGCCTTATGTCAACTTCAGTAAGATGAAGAAGGTAAATTAACTTAAAGATGTTAAATTAAAGATTTAAAGCAACTCAATATCGACTGCTTAATGTGTATATACAAGAAAATCGACTTTATACTTGAACGTAAGATTGTCGAATTCTTCCAAATGCACTGCCGTTATGGCTTTATGTCAACTTCAATAAGATGAAGAAGGTAAATTAACTTAAAGATGTTAAATTAATGATTTAAAGCAACTCAATATCGACTGCTTAATGTGTATATACAAGAAAATGGACTTTATACCTGAATATAAGATTGTCGAATTTTTCCAAATGCACTGCCGTTATGGCTTTATGTCAACTTCAATAAGATGAAGAAGGTAAATTAACTTAAAGATGTTAAATAAATGATTTAAGGCAACTCAATATCGACTGCTAAATGTGTATATACAAGAAAATCGACTTTTTACCTGAATATGAGATTATCGAATTCTTCCAAATGCACTGCCGTTATGGCTTTATGTCAACTTCAGTAAGACGAAGAAGGTAAATTAACTTAAAGACGTTAAATTAATGATTTAAAGCAACTCAATATCGACTGCTTAAATGTGTATATACAAGAAAATGGACTTTATACCAGAATATAAGATTGTCGAATTCTTCCAAATGCTCTGCCGTTATGGCTTTATGTCAACTTCAGTAAGATGAAGAAGGTAAATTAACTTAAAGATGTTAAATTAATGATTTAAAGCAACTAAATATCGACTGCTAAATGTGTATATACAAGAAAATCGACTTTATACCTGAATATAAGATTGTCGAATTCTTCCAAATGCTCTGCCGTTATGGCTTTATGTCAACTTCAATAAGATGAAGAAGGTAAATTAACTTAAAGATGTTAAATTAAAGATATCAAGCAACTCAATATCGACTGCTTAATGTGTATATACAAGAAAATGGACTTTATACCAGAATATAAGATTGTCGAATTCTTCCAAATGCTCTGCCGTTATGGCTTTATGTCAACTTCAGTAAGATGAAGAAGGTAAATTAACTTAAAGACGTTAAATTAATGATTTAAAGCAACTCAATATCGACTGCTAAATGTGTATATACAAGAAAATCGACTTTTTACCTGAATATGAGATTATCGAATTTCTCCAAATGCACTGCCGTTATGGCTTTATGTCAACTTCAGTAAGATGAAGAAGGTTAATTAACTTAAAGATGTTAAATTAATGATTTAAAGCAACTCAATATCGACTGCTTAATGTGTATATACAAGAAAATGGACTTTATACCAGAATATAAGATTGTCGAATTCTTCCAAATGCTCTGCCGTTATGGCTTTATGTCAACTTCAGTAAGATGAAGAAGGTAAATTAACTTAAAGATGTTAAATTAATGATTTAAAGCAACTAAATATCGACTGCTAAATGTGTATATACAAGAAAATCGACTTTATACCTGAATATAAGATTGCCGAATTCTTCCAAATGCACTGCCGTTATGGCCTTATGTCAACTTCAATAAGATGAAGAAGGTTAATTAACTTAAAGATGTTAAATTAATGATATAAAGCAACTCAATATCGACTGCTAAATGTGTATATACAAGAAAATTGACTTTATACTTGAACATAAGATTGTCGAATTCTTCCAAATGCACTGCCGTTATGGCTTTATGTCAATTTCAGTAAGATGAAGAAGGTTAATTAACATAAAGATGTTAAATTAATGATGTAAAGCAACTCAATATCGACTGCTAAATGCATTACAAGAAAATTGACTTTATACCTGAATATAAGTTTGTCGAATTCTTCCAAATGAATTACTTCAATAAGATGAAGAATGTAAATTAACTTAAAGATGTTAAATAAATGATTTAACGCAACTCAATATCGACTGCTAAATGTGTATATACAAGAAAATCGACTTTTTTCCTGAATATGAGATTATCGAATTCTTCCAAATGCACTGCCGTTATGGCTTTATGTCAACTTCAGTAAGATGAAGAAGGTTAATTAACTTAAAGATGTTAAATTAATGATTTAAAGCAACTCAATATCGACTGCTTAATGTGTATATACAAGAAAATGGACTTTATACCTGAATATAAAATTGTCGAATTCTTCCAAATGCACTGCCGTTATGGCTTTATGTCAACTTCAATAAGATGAAGAAGGTAAATTAACTTAAAGATGTTAAATAAATGATTTAAGGCAACTCAATATCGACTGCTAAATGTGTATATACAAGAAAATCGACTTTTTACCTGAATATGAGATTATCGAATTCTTCCAAATGCACTGCCGTTATGGCTTTATGTCAATTTCAGTAAGATGAAGAAGGTAAATTAACTTAAAGATGATAAATTTATGATTTAAAGCAACTCAATATCGACTGCTAAATGTGTATATACAAGAAAATCGACTTTATACTTGAACGTAAGATTGTCGAGTTCTTCCAAATGCTCTGCCGTTATGGCTTTATGTCAACTTCAGTAAGATGAAGAAGGTAAAATAACTTAAAGATGTTAAATTAATGATATCAAGCAACTCAATATCGACTGCTTAATATGTATATACAAGAAAATCGACTTTATACCTGAATATAAGATTGTCGAATTCTTCCAAATGCTCTGCCGTTATGGCTTTATGTCAACTTCAATAAGATGAAGAAGGTAAATTAACTTAAAGATGTTAAATTAATGATATCAAGCAACTCAATATCGACTGCTTAATGTGTATATACAAGAAAATCGACTTTATACCTGAATATGAAATTATCGAATTCTTCCAAATGCACTGCCGCCATGGCTTTATGTCAACTTCGGTAAGATGTAGAAAGTCAATTGACTTAAATATGTTAAACTAATGATTTAAAGCAACTCAATATCGACTGCTAAATGTGTGTATACAAGAAAATCGACTTTTTACCTGAATATGAAATTATCGAATTCTTCCAAATGCACTGCCGTCATGGCTTTATGTCAACTTCAGTAAGATGAAGAAGGTGAATTAACTTAAAGATGTTAAATTAATGATTTAAACAACTCAATATCGACTGCTTTATGTGTATGTAAAAGAAAATGGACTTTATACCTGAATATAAGATTATCGAATTCTTCCAAATGCACTGCCGTTATGGCTTTATGTCAACTTCAATAAGATGAAGAAGGTAAATTAACTTAAAGATGTTAAATTAATGATTTAAAGCAACTCAATATCGACTGCTTAATGTGTATATACAAGAAAATGGACTTTATACCTGAATATAAGATTGTCGAATTCTTCCAAATGCACTGCCGTTATGGCTTTATGTCAACTTCAGTAAGATGAAGAAGGTAAATTAACTTAAAGATGTTAAATTAATGATTTAAAGCAACTCAATATCGACTGCTTAATGTGTATATACAAGAAAATCGACTTTATACCTGAATATAAGATTGTCGAATTCTTCCAAATGCTCTGCCGTTATGGCTTTATGTCAACTTCAGTAAGATGAAGAAGGTAAATTAACTTAAAGATGTTAAATTAATGATTTAAAGCAACTCAATATCGACTGCTAAATGTGTATATACAAGAAAATCGACTTTATACCTGAATATAAGATTGTCGAATTCTTCCAAATGCTCTGCCGTTATGGCTTTATGTCAACTTCAGTAAGATGAAGAAGGTAAATTAACTTAAAGATGTTAAATTAATGATATCAAGCAACTCAATATCGACTGCTTAAGGTGTATATACAAGAAAATCGACTTTATACCTGAATATAAGATTGTCGAATTCTTCCAAATGCTCTGCCGTTATGGCTTTATGTCAACTTCAATAAGATGAAGAAGGTAAATTAACTTAAAGATGTTAAATTAATGATATCAAGCAACTCAATATCGACTGCTTAATGTGTATATACAAGAAAATGGACTTTATACCTGAATATAAGATTGTCGAATTCTTCCAAATGCACTGCCGTTATGGCTTTATGTCAACTTCAGTAAGATGAAGAAGGTAAATTAACTTAAAGACGTTAAATTAATGATTTAAAGCAACTAAATATCGACTGCTTAATGTGTATATACAAGAAAATGGACTTTATACCTGAATATAAGATTGTCGAATTCTTCCAAATGCACTGCCGTTATGGCTTTATGTCAACTTCAGTAAGATGAAGAAGGTAAATTAACTTAAAGATGTTAAATTAATGATTTAAAGCAACTCAATATCGACTGCTAAATGTGTATATACAAGAAAATCGACTTTATACCTGAATATAAGATTGTCGAATTCTTCCAAATGCACTGCCGTTATGGCTTTATGTCAACTTCAGTAAGATGAAGAAGGTAAATTAACTTAAAGATGTTAAATTAATGATTTAAAGCAACTCAATATCGACTGCTAAATGTGTATATACAAGAAAATCGACTTTATACTTGAATATAAGATTGTCGAATTCTTCCAAATGCACTGCCGTTATGGCTTTATGTCAACTTCAGTAAGATGAAGAAGGTAAATTAACTTAAAGATGTTAAATTAATGATTTAAAGCAACTCAATATCGACTGCTAAATGTGTATATACAAGAAAATCGACTTTATACCTGAATATAAGATTGTCGAATTCTTCCAAATGCACTGCCGTTATGGCTTTATGTCAACTTCAGTAAGATGAAGAAGGTAAATTAACTTAAATATGTTAATTTATTGGTTTGAAGCAACCCAATATCGACTGCTAAATGTGTATATAAGAAAATCGATTTATACCTGAATATAAGTTTGTCGAATTCTTCCAAGTGCTCTGCCGTTATGGCTTTATGTCAACTTCAGTAAGATGAAGAAGGTAAATTAACTTAAAGATGTTAAATTAATGATATCAAGCAACTCAATATCGACTGCTAAAGGTGTATATACAAGAAAATCGACTTTATACCTGAATATAAGATTGTCGAATTCTTCCAAATGCTCTGCCGTTATGGCTTTATGTCAACTTCAATAAAATGAAGAAGGTAAATTAACTTAAAGATGTTAAATTAATGATATCAAGCTACTCAATATCGACTGCTTAATGTGTGTATATACAAGAAAATGGACTTTATACCTGAATATAAGATTGTCGAATTCTTCCAAATGCACTGCCGTTATGGCTTTATGTCAACTTCAGTAAGATGAAGAAGGTAAATTAACTTAAAGACGTTAAATTAATGATTTAAAGCAACTAAATATCGACTGCTTAATGTGTATATACAAGAAAATGGACTTTATACCTGAATATAAGATTGTCGAATTCTTCCAAATGCACTGCCGTTATGGCTTTATGTCAACTTCAGTAAGATGAAGAAGGTAAATTAACTTAAAGACGTTAAATTAATGATTTAAAGCAACTAAATATCGACTGCTAAATGTGTATATACAAGAAAATCGACTTTTTACCTGAATATAAGATTATCGAATTTTTCCAAATGCACTGCCGTTATGGCTTTATGTCAACTTCAGTAAGATGAAGAAGGTAAATTAACTTAAAGACGTTAAATTAATGATTTAAAGCAACTAAATATCGACTGCTAAATGTGTATATACAAGAAAATGGACTTTATACCTGAATATAAAATTGTCGAATTCTTCCAAATGCACTGCCGTTATGGCTTTATGTCAACTTCAATAAGATGAAGAAGGTAAATTAACTTAAAGATGTTAAATAAATGATTTAAAGCAACTCAATATCGACTGCTAAATGTGTATATACAAGAAAATCGACTTTTTACCTGAATATAAGATTATCGAATTCTTCCAAATGCACTGCCGTTATGGCTTTATGTCAACTTCAGTAAGATGAAGAAGGTAAATTAACTTAAAGATGTTAAATTAATGATTTAAAGCAACTCAATATCGACTGCTTAATGTGTATATACAAGAAAATCGACTTTATACCTGAATATAAGATTATCGAATTCTTCCAAATGCACTGCCGTTATGGCTTTATGTCAATTTCAGTAAGATGAAGAAGGTTAATTAACATAAAGATGTTAAATTAATGATGTAAAGCAACTCAATATCGACTGCTAAATGCATTACAAGAAAATTGACTTTATACCTGAATATAAGTTTGTCGAATTCTTCCAAATGAATTACTTCAATAAGATGAAGAATGTAAATTAACTTAAAGATGTTAAATAAATGATTTAAAGCAACTCAATATCGACTGCTAAATGTGTATATATCGGGTGATTTTTTAAGAGCTTGATAACTTTTTTTTAAAAAAAACGCATAAAATTTGCAAAATCTCATCGGTTCTTTATTTGAAACGTTAGATTGGTTCATGACATTTACTTTTTGAAGATAATTTCATTTAAATGTTGACCGCGGCTGCGTCTTAGGTGGTCCATTCGGAGAGTCCAATTTTGGGCAACTTTTTCGAGCATTTCGGCCGGAATAGCCCGAATTATCTTCGGAAATGTCGAATTCTTCCAAAGCACTGCCGAATGGCTTTATTTCTTGTAAGATGACTTGAAGGTTAAAAAAAGATGTTAAAGGCGTTAAAATGATTTGGTGGCCAACTGCCCATGCATCGACCGAAAAATGCACTGTTATGAAAATGGTTTGTACGCTGGTGGAAGATTGGACCGTATTTTTTCAAAGACTGCTGTTATGACGCAACGTTGTAAGATGAAGGTAAATTCGCTAAAGATGTTCGATGCTAACAAACTTTTTGTTGCAAAAAATGGAAGAACTGAACTTGGTTGACATGTGGTTTTAACAAGATGGCGCTACATGCCACACAGCTCGCGATTCTATGGCCATTTTGAGGGAAAACTTCGGAGAACAATTAATCTCAAGAAATGGACCCGTAAGTTGGCCACCAAGAATCATCGACGATTTAACGCCTTTAGACTATTTTTTGTGGGGTTACGTCAAGTCTAAAGTCTACAGAAATAAGCCAGCAACTATTCCAGCTTTGGAAGACAACATTTCCGAAGAAATTCGGGCTATTCGACTGCGAAATGTATATAAAGTTGCCCAAAATGGACTTTCCGATATGAATATAAGACGCAGCCGCGGTCAACATTTAAATGAAATTATCTTCAAAAATGAAGATGTCATGAACCAATCTAACGTTTAAAATAAAAGAACCGATGAGATTTTGCAAATTTTATGCGTTTTTTTTTTAAAAAAAAGTTATCAAGCTCTTAAAAAATCACCCGATACAAGAAAATCGACTTTTTTACCTGAATATGAGATTATCGAATTCTTCCAAATGCACTGCCGTTATGGCTTTATGTCAACTTCAGTAAGATGAAGAAGGTAAATTAGCTTAAAGATGTTAAATTAAAGATTTAAAGCAACTCAATATCGACTGCTTAATGTGTATATACAAGAAAATCGACTTTATACTTGAACGTAAGATTGTCGAATTCTTCCAAATGCACTGCCGTTATGGCTTTATGTCAACTTCAATAATCTGTAGAAGGTTAATTAACTTAAAGATGTTAAATTAATGATTTAAAGCAACTCAATATCGGCTGCTAAATGTGTATATACAAGAAAATCGACTTTATACCTGAAAATAAGATTGTCGAATTCTTCCAAATGCTCTGCCGTTATGGCTTTATGTCAACTTCAATAAGATGAAGAAGGTAAATTAACTTAAAGATGTTAAATAAATGATTTAAAGCAACTCAGCATCTACCTCTTAATGTGTATATACAAGAAAATAGACTTTATACTTGAATATAAGATTGTCGAATTCTTCCAAATGCTCTGCCGTTATGGCTTTATGTCAACTTCAATAAGATGAAGAAGGTAAATTAACTTAAAGATGTTAAATTAATGATTTAAAGCAAATCAATAACGACTGCTTAATGTGTATATACAAGAAAATCGACTTTATACCTGAATATAAGTTTGTCGAATTCTTCCAAATGCTCTGCCGTTATGGCTTTATGTCAACTTCAATAAGATGAAGAAGGTAAATTAACTTAAAGATGTTAAATTAATGATATCAAGCAACTCAATATCGACTGCTAAATGTGTATATACAAGAAAATCGACTTTATACCTGAATATAAGATTGTCGAATTCTTCCAAATGCTCTGCCGTTATGGCTTTATGTCAACTTCAGTAAGATGAAGAAGGTAAATTAACTTAAAGACGTTAAATT
>NW_026090763.1:0-4557 GCF_024586455.1 Bactrocera neohumeralis
TGAATTAAACAACTCAATATCGACAGCTAAATGTGTATATACAAGAAAATGGACTTTATGCCTGAATATAAGATTGTCGAATTCTTCCAAATGCTCTGCCGTTATGGCTTTATGTCAACTTCAGTAAGATGAAGAAGGTAAATTAACTTAAAGAAGTTAAATTAATGATTTAAAGCAACTCAATGTGTATATACAACTTAAATGTGTATATACAAGAAAATCGACTTTATACCTGAATATAAGATTGAAGAATTGTTCCAAATGCACTGCCGCTATGGCTTTATGTCAACTTGGGTAAGATAAAGAAGGTTAATTAACTTAAAGATGTTAAATTAATGATTTAAAGCAACTCAATATCGACTGCTAAATGTGTATATACAAGAAAATCGACTTTATAAAAATGCACTGCCGTTATAGCTTTATGTCAACTTCAGTAAAATGAAGAAGGTTAATTAACTTAAATATTTGATGTTAATGATTTTAAGCAACTCAATATCGACTGCTAAATGTGTATATACAAGAAAATCGACTTTATACCCTGAATATAAGATTGTCGAATTCTTCCTTCCAAATGCACTGCCGTTATGGCTTTATGTCAACTTCAGTAAGATGGAGAAGGTTAATTAACATAAATATTTGATGCTTATGATTTGAAGCAACTCACTATCGACTGCTAAGTGTGTATATACAAGAAAATCGACTTTATACCTGAATTTAAGATTGTCGAATTCTTCCAATTTCACTGCCGTTATGGCTTTATGTCAACCTCAATAAGATGAAGAAGGTTAATTAACTAAATATTTAAATTAATGATTTAAAGCAACTCAATATCGACTGCTAAATGTGTATATACAAAAAAATCGACTTTATACCTGAATATAAGATTGTCGAATTCTTCCAAATGCATTGCCGTTATGGCTTTATGTCAACTTCAGTAAGATGAAGAAGGTTAATTAACTTAAAGATGTTAAATTAATGATTTAAAGCAACTCAATATCGACAGCTAAATGTGTATATACAAGAAAATCGACTTTATACCTGAATATAAGATTGTCGAATTCTTCCAAATGCACTGCCGTTATGGCTTTATGTCAACTTGGGTAAGATGAAGAAGGTTAATTAACTTAAATATGTTAAATTAATGAATTAAAGCAACTCAATATCGACTGCTAAATGTGTATATACAAGAAAATCGACTTTATACCTGAATATAAGATTGTCGAATTCTTCCAAATGCACTGCCGTTATGGCTTTATGTCAACTTGGGTAAGATGAAGAAGGTTAATTAACTTAAATATGTTAAATTAATGATTTGAAGCAACTCAATATCGACTGCTAAATGTATATACAAGAAAATCGACTTTATACCTGAATATAAGATTGTCGAATTCTTCCAAATGCACTGCCGTTATGGTTTTTATGTCAACCTCGATAAGATGAAGAAGGCTAATTAACTTAAATATTTGATGTTAATGATTTAAAGCAACTCAATATCGACTGTTGAATGTGTATATACAAGAAAATCGACTTTATATCTGAATATAAGATTGTCGAATTCTTCCAAATGCACTGCCGTTATGGCTTTATGTCAACTTGGGTAAGATAAAGAAGGTTAATTAACTTAAATATGTTAAATTAATGAATAAAAGCAACTCAATATCGACAGCTAAAATGTATATACAAGAAAATCGACTTTATACCTGAATATAAGATTGTCGAATTCTTCCAAATGCACTGCCGTTATGGTTTATGTCAACTTCGATAAGATGAAGAAATATGTTAAATTAATGAATTAAAGCAACTCAATATCGACTGCTAAATGTGTATATACAAGAAAATCGACTTTATACCTGAATATAAGATTGTCGAATTCTTCCAAATGCACTGCCGTTAAAGCTTTATGTCAACTTGTAAAAGATGAAGAAGGTTAATTAACTTAAATATTTGTTAATGAATTACAACTCAACTCTAAATGTGTATATACAAGAAAATGCTTTAATGAATATAAGATTGTCGAACTTCAATGCACTCGGTACTGTTAAATGTGCCAATTAACTTAAATATTTAAATTAATGATTTATATCGCCTGTTGAATACAAGAAAATCGACTTTATATCTGAATATAAGATTGAAGAATTGTTCCAAATGCACTGCCGCTATGGCTTTATGTCAACTTGGGTAAGATAAAGAAGGTTAATTAACTTAAATATGTTAAATTAATGAATTAAAGCAACTCAATATCGACTGCTAAATGTGTATATACAAGAAAATCGACTTTATACCTGAATATAAGATTGTCGAATTCTTCAAAATGCACTGCCGTTATGGCTTTATGTCAACTTGGGTAAGATGAAGAAGGTTAATTAACTTAAATATGTTAAATTAATGAATTAAAGCAACTCAATATCGACAGCTAAATGTGTATATACAAGAAAATCGACTTTATACCTGAATATAAGATTGTCGAATTCTTCCAAATGCACTGCCGTTATGGCTTTATGTCAACTTGTAAGATGATGAAGGCTAATTAACTTAAATATTTGATGTTAATGATTTGAAGCAACTCAATACCGACTGTTAAATGTGTATATACAAGAAAATCGACTTTATACCTGAATATAAGATTGTCGAATTGTTCCAAATGCACTGCCGTTAAGGCTTTATGTCAACTTCGATAAGATGAAGAAGGTTAATTAACTTAAATATTTGATGTTAATAAGTTGAAGCAATTCGATATCGACTGCTAAATGTGTATATACAAGAAATCGACTTTATACCTGAATATAAGATTGTTGAATTCTTCCAAATGCACTGCCGCTATGGCTTTATGTCAACTTGGGCAAGATGAAGAAGGTTAATTAACTTAAATATGTTAAATTAATGAATTAAAGCAACTCAATATCGACTGCTAAATGTGTATATACAAGAAAATCGACTTTTATACCTGAATATAAGATTGTCGAATTCTTCCAAATGCACTGCCGTTATGGCTTTATGTCAACCTCGGAAAAGATGAAGAAGGAGTTAATTAACTTAAATATTTGAAATTAATGATTTGAAGCAACTCAATACCGACTGCTAAATGTGTATATACTTGAAAATCGACTTTATATCTGAATATAAGATTGTCGAATTCTTCCGAATGCACTGCCGTTATGGCTTTATGTCAACCTCGATAAGATGAAGAAGGTTAATTAACTTAAATATGTTAAATTAATGAATTAAAGCAACTCAATATCGACTGCTAAATGTGTATATACAAGAAAATCGACTTTATACCTCAATATAAGATTGTCGAATTCTTTCCAAATGCACTGCCGTTATGGCTTTATGTCAACTTCAGTAAGATGAAGAAGGTTAATTAACTTAAATATTTGATCTTAATGAATTGAAGCAACTCAATATCGACTGCTAAATGTGTATATACAAGAAAATCGACTTTATACCTGAATATAAGATTGTCGAATTCTTCCAAATGCACTGCCGTTATGGCTTTATGTCAACTTGGGTAAGATGAAGAAGGTTAATTAACTTAAATATGTTAAATTAATGAATTAAAGCAACTCAATATCGACAGCTAAATGTGTATATACAAGAAAATCGACTTTATACCTGAATATAAGATTGTGAAATTCTTCCAAATGCACTGCCGTTATGGCTTTATATCCACTTCGAAAAGATGAAGAAGGTTAATTAACTTAAATATGTTAAATTAATGAATTAAAGCAACTCAATATCGACTGCTAAATGTGTATATACAAGAAAATCGACTTTATACCTGAATATAAGATTGTCGAATTCTTCCAAATGCACTGCCGTTATGGCTTTATGTCAACTTGGAAAAAAGATAAAGAAGGTTAATTAACTTAAATATTTGATTTTAGTGATTTAAAGCAACTCAATATCGACAGCTAAATGTGTATATACAAGAAAATCGACTTTATACCTGAATATAAGATTGTCGAATTCTTCCAAATGCACTGCCGTTATGGCTTTATGTCAACTTGGGTAAGATGAAGAAGGTTAATTAACTTAAATATGTTAAATTAATGAATTAAGGCAACTCAATATCGACTGCTAAATGTGTATATACAAGAAAATCGACTTTATACCTGAATATAAGATTGTCGAATTCTTCCAAATGCTCTGCCGTTATGGCTTTATGTCAACTTGGGTAAGATGAAGAAGGTTAATTAACATAATAATGTTAAATTAATGAATTGAAGCAACTCAACATCGACTGCTAAATGTGTATATACAAGAAAATGGACTTTACACCTGAATATAAGATTGTCGAATTCTTCCAAATGCACTGCTGTTATGGCTTTATGTCAACCTCGATAAGATGGAGAAGGCTAATTAACTTAAATATTTGATGTTAATGATTTGAAGCAACTCAATACCGCCTGTTGAATGTGTATATACACGAAAATCGACTTTATACCTGAATATAAGATTGTCGAATTCTTCCAAATGCACTGCCGTTATGGCTTTATGTCAACTTGGGTAAGATGAAGAAGGTTAATTAACTTAAATATGTTAAATTAATGAATTAAA
>NW_026090764.1:0-14696 GCF_024586455.1 Bactrocera neohumeralis
TTTTAGGGGACTCAATTTCGTGGAAAGTTATCAGCATTTTTCTGTGAACGCGCCGCGCGATGTATATAGTATGAAAAACAACCAGCGCGCGGCAACAAGTTCCAACGCGTCGAAAAAACGAAAACAATAGTGAAAATCGGGTGTTGAAGAATTTTTGCAGCAACTGATCAAAGATTTGCCTGCCGTTGCCAAGCATGATTTCTTAGCTAGATCGCAAGCAGCCTATTTCGAGGAAATGAAACGTAATGTAAATGAAGGAGAATTTATTGTGACTCTTAATTTTTCCGAAAATTATACTTGCCAAGTACAAGATGCCGTGCAGTCTCAACATTGGGCCAATGTTCAGGCAACTTTACATCCCTATGTAGTGTACTATAAAAAAAATAACGCGGTCAAAAATGAAAACTACGTCTTGATTTTGATTTTTCTTGAATTTGCACCATGATGCAAACGCGGTGCATTTATTTAACACGAAAGTCATCGCCTACTTGAAAAGCAAATTTGGTCAAACGAGTATCAAAAAAGTGATATATTTCTCCGATGGAGCCGGATCGCAATACAAAAATAAATTCAATTTGAGCAACTTGCTGCAACACAAAACAGATTTCAATGTTAAGGCTGAATGGAATTTTTTTGCTACCTCACACGGTAAAGGAGCATGTGACGGAATCGGTGGCACTGTAAAAAGACATGCTTTCCGGGCTAGTCTACAAAAAACACTTATAACTACACCAAAACTTTTGTACGAATGGGCAAAAAGTTTTTTCAAACGAATTGATTTTGATTTTTGTTCGTTAGAAGAGCATAATGTACATAATAAATCTATTGAAAGTCGGTACGATATGGCAAAAACTGTGAAAAATACCAGACAATATCATTACTATGCCGCAACCAACGATAACAAACTTGAGTGTAAAATATTTTCTACTTCGGAAAAATCTGTATTTGAGGGTGTGACCAAGAAAAGATTGAATAAAAAATGAAATTTTGTACCGACATGTAAAAAGGAATCAATATTTACATTTTTAGGTACTTTACAACACTACCTGGATTTAGAACCAAACTGAATCTCATGCCATGATCACAAAAAAGTATTAATAACTTTCCACGAAATTGAGTCCCCTAAAATTGTGTTTATTTGTAAGACGCGCAATTGAACACGTAACAGTTATTTGCAATAAACGTAATTAAAAACGATTGAGAAGTTGTAAATAAAAATTATTTGTTTAAAAAAATTGTTTATAATTTCAACGAAATAATTCGGTTGGATTATATAACTGCAATATATGTCAATTAAACTTATTTTGTATCATTGTTACAACAAACCGAACACCGAGCTCGAATAAGTATCAACAAAATTAGTAATCAACAAATTTTTCTCCCGTAAATGCTGAAAAAATAAATTGTTAATATCTGCGTAAAAAATTATAATTTCACAAAACCAGCTGAAACGTGTTTTTATATACTCTAAATCTAATAAACTATACGTTTGTTTTAAAAGTTTTTGACCAACAAAAATAATGTGGCCCGTTTCAAAAATTTTGTCACAATTAAATTCAATTAAATTCAGGTATAAAGTTGATTTTCTTGTATATTCATATCTAGCAGTCGATATTGATTTGCTTTAAATCATTAATTTAACATATTTAATTTAATTAACCTTCTTCATCTTACTGAAGTTGACATAAAGCCATAACGGCAGTGCATTTGGAAGAATTCGACATTCTTATATTCAGGTATAAAGTCGATTTTCTTGTATATACACATTTAGCAGTCGATATTGAATTGCTTTAAACCAATAATTTAACATATTTAAGTTAATTAACTTTCTTCATTTTACTGAAGTTGACAAAAGGCCATAACGGCAGCGCATTTGGAGGAATTCGACAATTTTATATTCAGGTATAAAGTCGCTTTTCTTGTATATACACATTTAGCAGTTGATACTGACTTGCCTTAAATCATTAATTTAACATAATTAAGTTAATTAAATTCAATTAAATTCAGGTATAAAGTCGATTTTCTTCTATATTCATATCTAGCAGTCGATATTGATTTGCTTTAAATCATTAATTTAACATATTTAATTTAATTAACCTTCTTCATCTTACTGAAGTTGACATAAAGCCATAACGGCAGTGCATTTGGAAGAATTCGACATTCTTTAATTCAGGTATAAAGTTGATTTTCTTGTATATACACATTTAGCAGTCGATATTGAGTTGCTTCAAATCATTAATTTAACATATGTAAGTTAATTAACCTTCCTAATCTTCCTAAAGTTGACATAAAGCCATAACGGCAATGCAGTTGGAAGAAATCGACAATCTTATGTTCAGGCATAAAGTCGATTTTCTTGTATATGCACATTTAGCAGTCGATATTGAATTGCCTTAAACCATTAATTTAACACTTTTAAGTTAATTAATTTCTTCATTTTACTGAAGTTGACATAAAGCGATAACGGCAGCGCATTTGGAAGAATTCGACAATTTTATATTCAGGTATAAAGTCTATTTTCTTGTATATACACATTTAGCAGTCGATATTGAGTTGCTTTAAATCATTAATTTATCATATTTAAGTTAATTAACCTTCTTCATCTTACTGAAGTGGACATAAAGCCATAACGGCAGCGCATTTGGAAGAATTCGACAATTCTTATATTCAGGTATAAAGTCGATTTTCTTGTATATATACATTTAGCAGTCGATATTGAGTTGCTTCAAATCATTAATTTAACATATTTAAGTTAATTAAATTTCTTCATCTTACTGAAGTTGACATAAAGCCATAACGGCAGCGCATTTGGAAGAATTCGACAATTTTATATTCAGGTATAAAGTCGATTTTCTTGTATATACACATTTAGCAGTCGATATTGACTTGCCTTAAATCATTAATTTAACATACATATTTAAGTTCATTAACCTTTTTCATCTTACTGAAGTTGACATAAAGCCATAACGGCAGTGCATTTGGAAGAATACGACATTCTTATATTCAGGTATAAAGTCGATTTTCTTGTATATACACATTTAGCAGTCGATATTGAATTGCCTTAAATCATTAATTTAACATATTTAAGTAAACTAACTTTCTTCATTTTACTGAAGTTGACATAAAGCCATAACGGCAGCGCATTTGGAAGAATTCGACAATTTTATATTCAGGTATAAAGTCGATTTTCTTGTATATACACATTTAGCAGTCGATATTGAATTGCCTTATATCATTAATTTAACATACATATTTACGTTCATTAACCTTTTTCATCTTACTGAAGTTGACATAAAGCCATACCGGTAGTGCATTTGGAAGAATTCGACATTCTTATATTCCCGTATAAAGTCGATTTTCTTGTATATACACATTTAGCAGTCGATATTGAATTGCCTTAAATCATTAATTTAACATATTTAAGTAAACTAACTTTCTTCATTTTACTGAAGTTGACATAAAGCCATAACGGCAGCGCATTTGGAAGAATTCGACAATTTTAATATTCAGGTATAAAGTCGATTTTCTTTTATATACACATTTAGCAGTCGATATTGAATTGCTTTAAATCATTAAGCGCATTTTGAAGAATTCGACAATCTTATATTCGGGTATAAAGTCGATTTTCTTTTATATACACATTTAGCAGTCGATTTTGAGTTGCTTCAAATCATTAATTTAACATATATAAGATAACAAACCTTTTTCATCTTACTGAAGTTGACATAAAGCCATAACGGCAGTGCATTTGGAAGAATTCGACATTCTTATATTCAGGTATAAAGTCGATTTTCTTGTATATACACATTTAGCAGTCGATATTGAATTGCCTTAAATCATTAATTTAACATATTTAAGTAAATTAACTTTCTTCATTTTACTGAAGTTGACATAAAGCCATAATGGCAGTGCAATTGGAAGAATTCGACAATCTTATATTCAGGTATAAAGTCGATTTTTTTTTATATATACATTTAGCAGTCGATACTGAGTTACTTTATATCATTAATTTAACATATTTAAGTAAATTAACTTTCTTCATTTTACTGAAGTTGACATAAAGCCATAACGGCAGTGCATTTGGAAAAATTCGACATTCTTATATTCAGGTATAAAGTCGATGTTCTTGTATATACACATTTAGCAGTCGATATTGAATTGCCTTAAATCATTAGTTTAACATATTTAAGTAAATTAACTTTCTTCATCTTACTGAAGTTGACATAAAGCCATAACGGCAGCGCATTTGGAAGAATTCGACAATTTTATATTCAGGTATAAATTCGATTTTCTTGTATATACACATTTAGCAGTCGATATTGATTTGCCTTAAATCATTAATTTAACATACATATTTAAGTTCATTAACCTTTTTCATCTTACTGAAGTTGACATAAAGCCATACCGGTAGTGCATTTGGAAGAATTCGACATCTTTATATTCAGGTATAAAGCCGATTTTCTTGTATATACACATTTAGCAGTCAATATTGAATTGCCTTTAAATCATTACGTTAACATATTTAAAAACCTTAACCTTCTTTATTTTACTTAAGTTGACATAAAGCCATAACGGCAGTGCAATTGGAAGAATTCGACAATCTTATATTCAGGTATAAAGTCGATTTTTTTTATATATACATTTAGCAGTCGATATTGAATTGCCTTAAATCATTACTTTAACATATTTAAGTAAATTAGCTTTTTTTTTATTTTACTGAAGTTGACATAAAGCCATAACGGCAGTCCAATAAGAAAAAATCGACATTCTTATATTCAGGTATAAAGTCGATTTTCCTGTATATACACATTTAGCAGTCGATACTGAATTGCCTTAAATCATTAGTTTAAAATATTTAATTCAATTAATTTTCTTCATTTTACTGAAGTTGACATAAAGCCATAACGGCAGTGCATTTGGAAGAATTCGACAATCTTATATTCAGGTATAAAGTCGTTTTTCTTGTATATACACATTTAGCAGTCGATATTGAATTGCCTTAAATCATTAATTTAACATATTTAAGTTAATTAACTTTCTTCATCTTACTGAAGTTGACATAAAGCCATACCGGTAGTGCATTTGGAAGAGCTCGACAATTTTATATTCAGGTATAAAGTCGATTTTCTTGTATATACACATTTAGCAGTCGATATTGAATTGCCTTAAATCATTAATTTAACATATTTAAGTAAACTAACTTTCTTCATTTTACTGAAGTTGACATAAAGCCATAACGGCAGCGCATTTGGAAGAATTCGACAATTTTATATTCAGGTATAAAGTCGATTTTCTTGTATGCACACAGTTAGCAGTCGATATTGAGTTGCTGTAAATCACTCATTTAACATATTTAAGTAAATTACCTTCTTCATTTTACTGAAGTTGACATAAAGCCATAACGGCAGTGCATTTGGAAGAATTCGACAATCTTATATTCAGGTATAAAGTCGATTTTCTTGTATATACACATTTAGCAGTCGATATTGAATTGCCTTAAATCATTAATTTAACATATTTAAGTTTAACTTTTTTCATCTTACTGAAGTTGACATAAAGCCATAACGGCAGCGCACTTGGAAGAATTCGACAATCTTATATTCAGGTATAAAGTCGATTTTCTTTTATATACGGATTTAGCAGTCGATACTGAATTGCTTTAAACCATTAATTTAACATATTTAAGTAAACTAACTTTCTTCATTTTACTGAAGTTGACATAAAGCCATAACGGCAGCGCATTTGGAAGAATTCGACAATTTTATATTCAGGTATAAAGTCGATTTTCTTGTATATACACATTTAGCAGTCGATATTGAATTGCCTTATATCATTAATTTAACATACATATTTACGTTCATTAACCTTTTTCATCTTACTGAAGTGGTCATAAAGCTATAACGGCAGTGCATTTGGAAGAATTCCACAATCCTATATTAAGGCATAAAATAGATTTTCTTGTATAAAGTCGATTTTCTTGTATATACACATTTAGTAGTCTATATTGAATTGCCTTAAATCATTAATTTAACATATTTAAGTAAACTAACTTTCTTCATTTTACTGAAGTTGACAATCTTATTTTCAGGTATAAAGTCGATATTGAATTGCCTTTAATCATTAATTTAACATAATTAAGTTAACTAACCTTTTTCATCTTACTGAAGTTGACATAAAGCCATAACGGCAGTGCATTTGGAAGAATTCGACAATTCTTATATTCAGGTATAAAGTCGATTTTCTTGTATATACACATTTAGCAGTCGATATTGAATTGCCTTAAATCATTAATTTAACATATTTAAACATATTTAATAACGGCAGCGCATTTGGAAGAATTCGACAATTTTATATTCAGGTAAAGTCGATTTTCTTGTATATACACATTTTCGATAATTGCCTTTCATTAATTTCATCATCTTACTGAAGTTGACATAAAGCCATAACGGCAGTGCAATTGGAAGAATTCGACGGTCTTATATTCAGGTATAAAGTCGATTTTCTTATATACACATTTAGCAGTCGATATTGAATTGCTTTAATTCATTAATTTAACATATTTAAGTAAACTAACTTTCTTCATTTTACTGAAGTTGACATAAAGCCATAACGGCAGCGTATTTGGAAGAATTCGACATACTTATATTCAGGTATAAAGTCGATTTTCTTGTATATACACATTTAGCAGTCGATATTGAATTGCCTTAAGCCATTAATTTAACATATTTAAGTAAACTAACTTTCTTCATTTTACTGAAGTTGACATAAAGCCATAACGGCAGCGCATTTGGAAGAATTCGACATTCTTATATTCAGGTATAAAGTCGATTTTCTTGTATATACACATTTAGCAGTCGATATTGAATTGCCTTAAATCATTAATTTAACATATTTACGTTAATTAACTTTTTTCATCTTACTGAAGTTGACATAAAGCCATAACGGCAGTGCATTTGGAAGAATACGACATTCTTATATTCCCGTATAAAGTCGATTTTCTTGTATATACACATTTAGCAGTCGATATTGAATTGCCTTAAATCATTAATTTAACATATTTAAGTAAACTAACTTTTTCATTTTACTGAATTGACATAAAGCCATAACGGCAGCGCATTTGGAAGAATTCGACAATCTTATATTCAGGTATAAAGTCGATTTTCTTTATATACACATTTAGCAGTCGATATTGAATTGCCTTAAATCATTACGTTAACATATTTAAAAAAATTAACCTTCTTCATTTTACTTAAGTTAACATAAAGCCATAACGGCAGTGCATTTGGAAGAATTCGACAATTTTATATTCAGGTATAAAGTTGATTTTCTTGTATATACACATTTAGCAGTCGATATTGAATTGCCTTAAGCCATTAATTTAACATATTTAAGTAAACTAACTTTTTCATTTTACTGAAGTTGACATAAAGCCATAACGGCAGCGCATTTGGAAGAATTCGACAATTTTATATTCAGGTATAAAGTCGATTTTCTTGTATATACACATTTAGCAGTCGATATTGAATTGCCTTAGATCATTAATTTAACATACATATTTACGTTCATTAACCTTTTTCATCTTACTGAAGTTGACATAAAGCCATAACGGCAGTGCATTTGGAAGAATACGACATTCTTATATTCCCGTATAAAGTCGATTTTCTTGTATATACACATTTAGCAGTCGATATTGAATTGCCTTAAATCATTAATTTAACATATTTAAGTAAACTAACTTTCTTCATTTTACTGAAGTTGACATAAAGCCATAACGGCAGCGCATTTGGAAGAATTCGACAATTTTATATTCAGGTATAAAGTCGATTTTCTTTTATATACACATTTAGCAGTCGATATTGAATTGCCTTAATCATTAATTTAACATACATATTTACGTTCATTAACCTTTTTCATCTTACTGAAGTTGACATAAAGCCATAACGGCAGTGCATTTGGAAGAATACGACATTCTTATATTCCCGTATAAAGTCGATTTTCTTGTATATACACATTTAGTAGTCGATATTGAATTGCCTTAAATCATTAATTTAACATATTTAAGTAAACTAACTTTCTTCATTTTACTGAAGTTGACATAAAGCCATAACGGCAGCGCATTTGGAAGAATTCGACAATCCTATATTCAGGTATAAAGTCGATTTTCTTTTATATACACATTTAGCAGTCGATATTGAATTGCCTTAGATCATTAATTTAACATACATATTTACGTTCATTAACCTTTTTCATCTTACTGAAGTTGACATAAAGCCATAACGGCAGTGCATTTGGAAGAATACGACATTCTTATATTCCCGTATAAAGTCGATTTTCTTGTATACACACATTTAGCAGTCGATATTGAATTGCCTTAAATCATTTCTTTAACATATTTAAGTAAATTAACTTTCTTCATTTTACTGAAGTTGACATAAAGCCATAACGGCAGTGCAATAAGAAGAATTCGACATTCTTATATTCAGGTATAAAGTCGATTTTCTTGTATGTACACATTTAGGAGTCGTTTTTGAATTGCCTTAAATCAATAATTTAACATATATAGGTTATTTAACTTTCTTCATCTTACTGAAGTTGACATAAAGCATAACGGCAGTGCAGTTGAAAGAATTCGACAAACTGATATTCAGTTATAAAGTCGATTTTCTTGTATATACACATTTAGTAGTCGATATTGAATTGCCTTAAATCATTAATTTAACATATTTAATTTAATTAACCTTCTTCATCTTACTGAAGTTGACATAAAGCCATAACGGCAGTGCATTTGGAAGAATTCGACATTCTTATATTCAGGTATAAAGTCGATTTTCTTGTATATACACATTTACCAGTCGATATTGAGTTGCTTCAAATCATTATTTTAACATACTTAAGTTAATTAACCTTCTTAATCTTCCTGAAGTTGACAAAAAGCCATAACGGCAATGCAGTTGGAAGACATCGACAATCTTATGTTCAGGCATAAAGCCGATTTTCTTGTATATGCACATTTAGCAGTCGATATTGAATTGCCTTAAACCATTAATTTTACATATTTAAGTTAATTAACTTCCTTCATTTTACTGAAGTTGACATAAAGCCATAACGGCAGTGCAATAAGAAGAATTCGACAACCTTATATTCAGGTATAAAGTCGATTTTCTTGTATGTACACATTTAGGAGTCGTTATTGAATTGCCTTAAATCATTAATTTAACATATTTAGGTTAGTTAACTTTCTTCATCTTACTGAAGTTGACATAAAGCCATAACGGCAGTGCAAGTAAAAGAATTCGACAAACTGACATTCAGTTATAAAGTCGATTTTCTTGTATACACACAGTTAGCAGTCGATATTGAATTGCCTTAAATCTTTAATTTTACATATTTAAGTTAATTAACTTCCTTCATTTTAACAGTCGATATTGAATTGCCTTAAATTATTAATTTTACATATTTAAGTTAATTAACCTTTCCTTCATTTTACTGAGGTTGACATAAAGCCATAACGGCAGTGCATTTGGAAGAATTCGACAAACTTATATTCAGGTATAAAGTCGATATTCTTGTGTATACACATTTAGCAGTCGATATTGAATTGCCTTAAATCATTAATTTTACATATTATAGTTAATTTACCTTCTTCAACTTACTGAGGTTGACATAAAGCCATAACGGCAGTGCATTTGGAAGAATTCGACATTCTTATATTTAGGTATAAAGTCGATTTTCTTGTATATACACATTTAGCAGTCGATATTGAATTGCCTTAAATCATTAATTTAACATATTAGTTTATTGCCTTAAATCATTAATTTAACATATTTAAGTTAATTAACCTTCTTCATCTTACTGAAGTTGACATAAAGCCATAACGGCAGCGCATTTGGAAGAATTCGACAATCTTATATTCAGGTATAAAGTCCATTTTCTTGTATATACACATTTAGCAGTCGATATTGAATTGCCTTAAATCATTAATTTAACATATTTAAGTTAATTAACTTTCTTCATTTTACTGAAGTTGACATAAAGCCATAACGGCAGCGCATTTGGAAGGATTCGACAATTTTATATTCAGGTATAAAGTCGCTTTTCTTGTATATGCACATTTAGCAGTCGATATTGAATTGCCTTAAACCATTAATTTAATATATTTAAGTTAATTAACTTTCTTCATTTTACTGAAGTTGACATAAAGCGATAACGGCAGTGCATTTGGAAGAATTCGACATTCTTATATTCAGGTATAAAATCGACTTTCTTGTATATACACATTTAGCAGTCGATATTGAATTGCTTTAAACCATTACTTTGACATATTTAAGTTAATTAACCTTCTTCATCTTTCGACAATTTTATATTCAGGTATAAAGTCGATTTTCTTGTATATACACATTTAGCAGTCGATATTGAATTGCCTTAAATCATTACTTTAACATATCTAAGTTAATTATGTTTCTTCATATTACCGAAGTTGACATAAAGCCATAACGGCAGTGCATTTGTAAGAATTCGACAATCTTATATTCAGGTATAAAGTCGATTTTCTTGTATATACACATTTAGCAGCCGACATTGAATTGCTTTAAATCATTAATTTATCATATTTAAGTTTATTTACCTTCTTCATCTTACTGAAGTTGACGTAAAGCCATAACGGCAGTGCATTTGGAAGAATTCGACAATCTTATATTCAGGTATAAAGTCGATTTTCTTGTATATACACATTTAGCAGTCGATATTGAATTGCCTTAAATCATTAATTTAACATAACTTTCTTCATTTTTGAAGTCATAAAGCCATAACGGCGGCGCATTTGGAAGAATTCGACAATTTTATATTCAGGTATAAAGTCGATTTTCTTGTATATACACATTTAGCAGTCGATATTGAATTGCCTTATATCATTAATTTAACATACATATTTACGTTAATTAACCTTCTTCATCTTACCGAAGTTGACATAAAGCCACAACGGCAGTGCATTTGGAAGAATACGACAATTCTTATATTCAGGTATAAAGTCGATTTTCTTGTATATACACATTTAGCAGTCGATATTGAATTGCCTTAAATCATTAATTTAACATATTTAAGTTAATTAACTTTCTTCATCTTACTGAAGTTGACATAAAGCCATAACGGCAGTGCAATAAGAAAAATTCGACATTCTTATATTCAGGTATAAAGTCGATTTTCTTGTATGTACACATTTAGGAGTCGTTTTTGAATTGCCTTAAATCAATAATTTAACATATATAGGTTATTTAACTTTCTTCATCTTACTGAAGTTGACATAAAGCATAACGGCAGTGCAGTTGAAAGAATTCGACAAACTGATATTCAGTTATAAAGTCGATTTTCTTGCATATACACATTTAGCAGTCGATCTTAAATTGCCTTAAAGCATTAATTTAACATATTTAATTTAATTAACCTTCTTCATCTTACTGAAGTGGATATAAAGCCATAACGACAGTGCATTTGGAAGAATTCGACAAACCTATATTCAGGTATAAAGTCGATTTTCTTGTATATACACATTTAGTAGTCGATATTGAGTTGCCCTAAATCATTAATTTAACATACTTAAGTTAATTAACCTTCTTCATCTTACTGAAGTTGACATAAAGCCATAACGGCAGTGCATTTGGAAGAATTCGACAATCTTATATTCAGGCATAAAGTCGATTTTCTTGTATATACACATTCAGTAGTCGACATTGAGTTACCTTAAATCACTAATTCAATATATTTAAGTTAATTAAGCCCTTCATTTTACTGAAGTTGACATAAAGCCATAACGGCAGTGCAATTGGAAGAATTCGACAACCTTATATTCAGGTATAAAGTCGATTTTCTTGTATGTACACATTTAGCAGTCGATATTGAATTTGCCTTAAATCATTAATTTAACATATTTAGGTTAGTTGACTTTCTTCATCTTAAGTTGAGCCATAACGGCAGTGCAAGTAAAAGAATTCGACAAACTGACATTCAGGTATAAAGTCGATTTTCTTGTATATACACGTTTAGCAGTCGATATTGAATTGCCTTAAACCTTTAATTCAACATATTTAAGTTAATTAACCTTCTTCATTTTACTGAAGTTGACATAAAGCCATAACGGCAATGCATTTGGAAGAATTCGACCTTCTTATATTTAGGTATAAAGTCGATTTTCTTGTATATACACATTTAGCAGTCGATATTGAATTGCCTTAAAGTCGATTTTCTTGTTAATTTACCTTCTTCACTTACTGAGGTTGACATAAAGCCATAACGGCAGTGCATTTGGAAGAATTCGACATTCTTATATTTAGGTACAAAGTCGATTTTCTTGTATATACACATTTAGCAGTCGATATTGAATTGCCTTAAATCATTAGTTTAACATATTTAAGTTAATTAACTTTCTTCATTTTACTGAAGTTGACATAAAGCCATAACGGCAGCGCATTTGGAAGGATTCGACAATTTTATATTCAGGTATAAAGTCGCTTTTCTTGTATATACACATTTAGCTGTCGATATTGAGTTGCCTTAATTCATTAATTTAACATATTTAAGTTAATTGGCCTTCTTCATCTTACTGAAGTTGACATAAAGCCATAACGGCAGTGCATTTGGAAGAATTCGACAATTTTATATTCAGGTATAAAGTCGCATTTCTTGTATATACACATTTAGCAGTCGATATTGAATTGCCTTAAATCATTAATTTAACATAATTAAGTCAATTAAATTCAATTAAATTCAGGTATAAAGTCGATTTTCTTGTATATTCATATCTAGCAGTCGATATTGATTTGCTTTAAATCATTAATTTAACATATTTAATTTAATTAACCTTCTTCATCTTACTGAAGTTGACATAAAGCCATAACGGCAGTGCATTTGGAAGAATTCGACATTCTTATATTCAGGTATAAAGTCGATTTTCTTGTATATACACATTTAGCAGTCGATATTGAATTGCTTTAAACCATTAATTTAACATATTTAAGTTAATTAACATTCTTCATTTTACTGAAGTTGACAAAAGGCCATAACGGCAGCGCATTTGGAGGAATTCGACAATTTTATATTCAGCTATAAAGTCGCTTTTCTTGTATATACACATTTAGCAGTCGATACTGACTTGCCTTAAATCATTAATTTAACATATTTAAGTTAATTGACCTTCTTCATCTTACTGAAGTTGACATAAGGCCATAACGGCAGCGCATTTGTAAGAATTCGACAATTTTATATTCAGGTATAAAGTCGATTTTCTTGTATATACACATTTAGCAGTCGATATTGAATTGCCTTAAATCATTAATTTAACATAATTAAGTCAATTAAATTCAATTAAATTCAGGTATAAAGTCGATTTTCTTCTATATTCATATCTAGCAGTCGATATTGATTTGCTTTAAATCATTAATTTAACATATTTAATTTAATTAACCTTCTTCATCTTACTGAAGTTGACATAAAGCCATAACGGCAGTGCATTTGGAAGAATTCGACATTCTTATATTCAGGTATAAAGTTGATTTTCTTGTATATACACATTTAGCAGTCGATATTGAGTTGCTTCAAATCATTAATTTAACATATTTAAGTTAATTAACCTTCCTAATCTTCCTAAAGTTGACATAAAGCCATAACGGCAATGCAGTTAAAAGAAATCGACAATCTTATGTTCAGGCATAAAGTCGATTTTCTTGTATATGCACATTTAGCAGTCGATATTGAATTGCCTTAAATCTTTAATTTTAAATATTTAAGTTCATTAACTTCCTTCATTTTAACAGTCGATATTGAATTGCCTTAAATTATTAATTTTACATATTTAAGTTAATTAACTTCCTTCATTTTACTGAGGTTGACATAAAGCCATAACGGCAGTGCATTTGGAAGAATTCGACAAACTTATATTCAGGTATAAAGTCGATTTGCTTATATATACACATTTAGCAGTCGATATTGAATTGCCTTAAATCATTAATTTAACATATTATAGTTAATTTACCTTCTTCATCTTACTGAATTAGACATAAAGCCATAACGGCAGTGCATTTGGAAGAATTCCACAATCCTATATTATAGGTATAAAGTCGATTTTGTTGTATATACACATTTAGTAGTCGATATTGAATTGCCTTAAATCATTAATTTAACATATTTAAGTTAATTAACTTTCTTCATTTTACTGAAGTTGACATAAAGCCATAACGGCAGTGCATTTGGAAGAATTCGACATTCTTATATTCAGGTATAAAGTCGATTTTCTTGTATATACACATTTAGCAGTCGATATTGAATTGCCTTAAATCATTATTTAACATATTAAGTTAATTAACTTTCTTCATCTTACTGAAGTTGACATAAAGCCATAACGGCAGTGCATTTGGAAGAATTCGACAATTTTATATTCAGGTATAAAGTCGATTTTCTTGTATATGCACATTTAGCAGTCGATATTGAATTGCCTTAAACCATTAATTTAACATATTTAAGTTAATTAACTTTCTTCATTTTACTGAAGTTGACATAAAGCGATAACGGCAGCGCATTTGGAAGAATTCGACAATTTTATATTCAGGTATAAAGTCGCTTTTCTTGTATATACACATTTAGCAGTCGATATTGAATTGCCTTAAATCATTAATTTAACATAATTAAGTCAATTAAATTCAATTAAA
>NW_026090765.1:0-8584 GCF_024586455.1 Bactrocera neohumeralis
CGATATTGAGTTTCGTCAAATCATCTCCTTCACTTATTTGAGTTAATTAACATTCTTCATCTCATTGAAGTGGATATAAAGCCATAACGGCAGTGCATTTGGAAGAATTCCACCTTCTTATATTTAGGATATAAAGTCGATATTCTTGTATATACACATTTAGTAATCGATATTGAGTTTCTTCAAATCATTTACTTCACTTATTTAAGTTAATTAACCTTCTTCGTCCTACTGAAGTGGATATAAAGCGATAACGGCAGTGCATTTGGAAGAATTCCACCTTCTTATATTTAGGTATAAAGTCGATATTCTTGTATATACACACTTAGCAATCGATATTGAGTTTCGTCAAATCATCTCCTTCACTTATTTAAGTTAATTAACATTCTTCATCTTACTGAAGTGGATATAAAGCCATAACGGCAGTGCATTTGAAAGCATTCCACCTTCTTATATTTAGGTATAAAGTCGATATTCTTGTATATACACATTTAGCAATCGATATTGAGTTTCTTCAAATCATTTCTTTCACTTATTTAAGTTAATTAACCTTCTTCATCTTACTGAAGTGGATATAAAGCCATAACGGCAGTGCATTTGGAAGAATTCCACCTTCTTATATTTAGGTATAAAGTCGATATTCTTGTATATACACATATAGCAATCGATATTGAGTTTCGTCAAATCATTTCTTTCACTTATTTAAGTTAATTAACCTTCTTCATCTTACTGAAGTGGATATAAAGCCATAACGGCAGTGCATTTGGAAGAATTCCACCTTCTTATATTTAGGTATAAAGTCGATATTCTTGTATATACACATTTAGCAATCGATATTGAGTTTCTTCAAATCATTTCTTTCATTTATTTAAGTTAATTAGCCTTCTCCATCTTACTGAAGTGGATATCCATTTGGAAGAATTCCACTTATTTAAGTTAATATAACAATCGATATTGAGTTTCTTCATCTTACTGAAGTGGATATAAAGCCATAACGGCAGTGCATTTGGAAGAATTCCACCTTCTTATATTTAGGTATAAAGTCGATATTCTTGTATATACACATTTAGCAATCGATATTGAGTTTCTTCAAATCATTTCTTTCACTTATTTAAGTTAATTAACCTTCTTCATCTTACTGAAGTGGATATAAAGCCATAACGGCAGTGCATTTGGAAGAATTCCACCTTCTTATATTTAGGTATAAAGTCGATATTCTTGTATATACACATTTAGCAATCGATATTGAGTTTCTTCAAATCATTTCTTTCACTTATTTAAGTTAATTAACCATTCTTCATCTTACTGAAGTGGATATAAAGCCATAACGGCAGTGCATTTGGAAGAATTCCACCTTCTTATATTTAGGTATAAAGTCGATATTCTTGTATATACACATTTAGCAATCGATATTGAGTTTCTTCAAATCATTTCTTTCACTTATTTAAGTTAATTAACCTTCTTCATCTTACTGAAGTGGATATAAAGCCATAACGGCAGTGCATTTGGAAGAATTCCACCTTCTTATATTTAGGTATAAAGTCGATATTCTTGTATATACACATTTAGCAATCGATATTGAGTTTCTTCAAATCATTTCCTTCACTTATTTAAGTTAATTAACATTCTTCATCTTACTGAAGTGGATATAAAGCCATAACGGCAGTGCATTTGGAAGAATTCCACCTTCTTATATTTAGGTATAAAGTCGATATTCTTGTATATACACATTTGGCAATCGATATTGAGTTTCTTCAAATCATTGCTTTCACTTATTTAAGTTAATTAACCTTCTTCATCTTACTGAAGTGGATATAAAGCCATAACGGCAGTGCATTTGGAAGAATTCCACCTTCTTATATTTAGGTATAAAGTCGATATTCTTGTATATACACATTTAGCAATCGATATTGAGTTTCTTCAAATCATTTCTTTCACTTATTTAAGTTAATTAACATTCTTCATCTTACTGAAGTGGATATAAAGCCATAACGGCAGTGCATTTGGAAGAATTCCACCTTCTTATATTTAGGTATAAAGTCGATATTCTTGTATATACACATTTAGCAATCGATATTGAGTTTCTTCAAATCATTTCTTTCACTTATTTAAGTTAATTAACATTCTTCATCTTACTGAAGTGGATATAAAGCCATAACGGCAGTGCATTTGGAAGAATTCCACCTTCTTATATTTAGGTATAAAGTCGATATTCTTGTATATACACATTTAGCAATCGATATTGAGTTTCTTCAAATCATTTCTTTCACTTATTTAAGTTAATTAACCTTCTTCATCTTACTGAAGTGGATATAAAGCCATAACGGCAGTGCATTTGGAAGAATTCCACCTTCTTATATTTAGGTATAAAGTCGATATTCTTGTATACACACATATAGCAATCCATATTGAGTTTCGTCAAATCATTTCTTTCACTTATTTAAGTTAATTAACATTCTTCATCTTACTGAAGTGGATATAAAGCCATAACGGCAGTGCATTTGGAAGAATTCCACCTTCTTATATTTAGGTATAAAGTCGATATTCTTGTATATACACATTTAGCAATCGATATTGAGTTTCTTCAAATCATTTCTTTCACTTATTTAAGTTAATTAACCTTCTTCATCTTACTGAAGTGGATATAAAGCCATAACGGCAGTGCATTTGGAAGAATTCCACCTTCTTATATTTAGGTATAAAGTCGATATTCTTGTATATACACATTTAGCAATCGATATTGAGTTTCTTCAAATCATTTCCTTCACTTATTTAAGTTAATTAACATTCTTCATCTTACTGAAGTGGATATAAAGCCATAACGGCAGTGCATTTGGAAGAATTCCACCTTCTTATATTTAGGTATATAGTCGATATTCTTGTATATACACATTTAGCAATCGATATTGAGTTTCTTCAAATCATTTCTTTCACTTATTTAAGTTAATTAACATTCTTCATCTTACTGAAGTGGATATAAAGCCATAACGGCAGTGCATTTGAAAGCATTCCACCTTCTTATATTTAGGTATAAAGTCGATATTCTTGTATATACACATTTAGCAATCGATATTGAGTTTCTTCAAATCATCTCCTTCACTTATTTAAGTTAATTAACATTCTTCATCTTACTGAAGTGGATATAAAGCCATAACGGCAGTGCATTTGGAAGAATTCCACCTTCTTATATTTAGGTATAAAGTCGATATTCTTGTATATACACATTTAGCAATCGATATTGAGTTTCTTCAAATCATTTCTTTCACTTATTTAAGTTAATTGACCTTCTTCATCTTACTGAAGTGGATATAAAGCCATAGCGGCAGTGCATTTGGAAGAATTCCACCTTCTTATATTTAGGTATAAAGTCGATATTCTTGTATATACACATTTAGCAATCGATATTGAGTTTCTTCAAATCATTTCTTCACTTATTTAAGTTAATTAACATTCTTCATCTTACTGAAGTGGATATAAAGCCATAACGGCAGTGCATTTGGAAGAATTCCACCTTCTTATATTTAGGTATAAAGTCGATATTCTTGTATATACACATTTAGCAATCGATATTGAGTTTCTTCAAATCATTTCTTTCACTTATTTAAGTTAATTAACATTCTTCATCTTACTGAAGTGGATATAAAGCCATAACGGCAGTGCATTTGGAAGAATTCCACCTTCTTATATTTAGATATAAAGTCGATATTCTTGTATATACACATTTAGCAATCGATATTGAGTTTCTTCAAATCATTTCTTTCACTTATTTAAGTTAATTAACCTTCTTCATCTTACTGAAGTGGATATAAAGCCATAACGGCAGTGCATTTGGAAGAATTCCACCTTCTTATATTTAGGTATAAAGTCGATATTCTTGTATATACACATTTAGCAATCGATATTGAGTTTCTTCAAATCATTACTTTCACTTATTTAAGTTAATTAACCTTCTTCATCTTACTGAAGTGGATATAAAGCCATAACGGCAGTGCATTTGGAAGAATTCCACCTTCTTATATTTAGGTATAAAGTCGATATTCTTGTATATACACATTTAGCAATCGATATTGAGTTTCTTCAAATCATTTACTTCACTTATTTAAGTTAATTAACCTTCTTCATCTTACTGAAGTGGATATAAAGCCATAACGGCAGTGCATTTGGAAGAATTCCACCTTCTTATATTTAGGTATAAAGTCGATATTCTTGTATATACACATTTAGCAATCGATATTGAGTTTCGTCAAATCATTTCCTTCACTTATTTAAGTTAATTAACCTTCTTCATCTTACTGAAGTGGATATAAAGCCATAACGGCAGTGCATTTGGAAGAATTCCACCTTCTTATATTTAGGTATAAAGTCGATATTCTTGTATATACACATTTAGCAATCGATATTGAGTTTCTTCAAATCATCTCCTTCACTTATTTAAGTTAATTAACATTCTTCATCTTACTGAAGTGGATATAAAGCCATAACGGCAGTGCATTTGGAAGAATTCCACCTTCTTATATTTAGGTATAAAGTCGATATTCTTGTATATACACATTTAGCAATCGATATTGAGTTTCGTCAAATCATTTCTTTCACTTATTTAAGTTAATTAACCTTCTTCGTCTTACTGAAGTGGATATAAAGCCATAACGGCAGTGCATTTGGAAGAATTCCACCTTCTTATATTTAGGTATAAAGTCGATATTCTTGTATATACACATTTAGCAATCGATATTGAGTTTCTTCAAATCATTTCTTTCACTTATTTAAGTTAATTAACCTTCTTCATCTTACTGAAGTGGATATAAAGCCATAACGGCAGTGCATTTGGAAGAATTCCACCTTCTTATATTTAGGTATAAAGTCGATATTCTTGTATATACACATTTAGCAATCGATATTGAGTTTCTTCAAATCATTTCTTTCACTTATTTAAGTTAATTAACCTTCTTCATCTTACTGAAGTGGATATAAAGCCATAACGGCAGTGCATTTGGAAGAATTTCACCTTCTTATATTTAGGTATAAAGTCGATATTCTTGTATATACACATTTAGCAATCGATATTGAGTTTCTTCAAATCATTTCTTTCACTTATTTAAGTTAATTAACATTCTTCATCTTACTGAAGTGGATATAAAGCCATAACGGCAGTGCATTTGGAAGAATTCCACCTTCTTATATTTAGGTATAAAGTCGATATTCTTGTATATACACATTTAGCAATCGATATTGAGTTTCTTCAAATCATTTCCTTTACTTATTTAAGTTAATTAACATTCTTCATTTTACTGAAGTGGATATAAAGCCATAACGGCAGTGCATTTGGAAGAATTCCACCTTCTTATATTTAGGTATAAAGTCGATATTCTTGTATATACACATTTGGCAATCGATATTGAGTTTCTTCAAATCATTTCTTTCACTTATTTAAGTTAATTAACATTCTTCATCTTACTGAAGTGGATATAAAGCCATAACGGCAGTGCATTTGGAAGAATTCCACCTTCTTATATTTAGGTATAAAGTCGATATTCTTGTATATGCACATTTAGCAATCGATATTGAGTTTCTTCAAATCATTTCTTTCACTTATTTAAGTTAATTAACCTTCTTCATCTTACTGAAGTGGATATAAAGCCATAACGGCAGTGCATTTGGAAGAATTCCACCTTCTTATATTTAGGTATAAAGTCGATATTCTTGTATATACACATTTAGCAATCGATATTGAGTTTCTTCAAATCATTTCCTACACTTACTTAAGTTAGTAACCATTCTTCATCTTACTGAAGTGGATATAAAGCCATAACGGCAGTGCATTTGGAAGAATTCCACCTTCTTATATTTAGGTATAAAGTCGATATTCTTGTATATACACATTTAGCAATCGATATTGAGTTTCTTCAAATCATTTCTTTCACTTATTTAAGTTAATTAACCTTCTTCATCTTACTGAAGTGGATATAAAGCCATAACGGCAGTGCATTTGGAAGAATTCTACCTTCTTATATTTTGGTATAAAGTCGATATTCTTGTATATACACATTTAGCAATCGATATTGAGTTTCTTCAAATCATTTCTTTCACTTATTTAAGTTAATTAACCTTCTTCATCTTACTGAAGTGGATATAAAGCCATAACGGCAGTGCATTTGGAAGAATTCCACCTTCTTATATTTAGGTATAAAGTCGATATTCTTGTATATACACATTTAGCAATCGATATTGAGTTTCTTCAAATCATTTCTTTCACTTATTTAAGTTAATTAACCTTCTTCATCTTACTGAAGTGGATATAAAGCCATAACGGCAGTGCATTTGGAAGAATTCCACCTTCTTATATTTAGGTATAAAGTCGATATTCTTGTATATACACATTTAGCAATCGATATTGAGTTTCTTCAAATCATTTCTTCACTTATTTAAGTTAATTAACCATTCTTCATCTTACTGAAGTGGATATAAAGCCATAACGGCAGTGCATTTGGAAGAATTCCACCTTCTTATATTTAGATATAAAGTCGATATTGTTGTATATGCACATTTAGCAATCGATATTGAGTTTCTTCAAATCATTTCCTTCACTTATTTAAGTTAATTAACCTTCTTCATCTTACTGAAGTGGATATAAAGCCATAACGGCAGTGCATTTGGAAGAATTCCACCTTCTTATATTTAGGTATAAAGTCGATATTGTTGTGTATGCACATTTAGCAATCGATATTGAGTTTCTTCAAATCATTTCCTCCACTTACTTAAGTTAGTTAACATTTTTCATCTTACTGAAGTGGATATAAAGCCATAACGGCAGTGCATTTGGAAGAATTCCACCTTCTTATATTTAGGTATAAAGTCGATATTCTTGTATATACACATTTAGCAATCGATATTGAGTTTCTTCAAATCAT
Source organism: Bactrocera neohumeralis (assembly GCF_024586455.1). NCBI lineage: Eukaryota > Metazoa > Arthropoda > Insecta > Diptera > Tephritidae > Bactrocera > Bactrocera neohumeralis. The sequence goes on from NW_026090765.1 coordinate 6,909, forward strand.
TTCCTTCACTTATTTAAGTTAATTGACATTCTTCATCTTACTGAAGTGGATATAAAGTCATAACGGCAGTGCATTTGGAAGAATTCCACCTTCTTTATATTTAGGTATAAAGTCGATATTCTTGTATATACACATTTAGCAATCGATATTGAGTTTCTTCAAATCATTTCCTTCACTTATTTAAGTTAATTAACATTCTTCATCTTACTGAAGTGGATATAAAGCCATAACGGCAGTGCATTTGGAAGAATTCTACCTTCTTATATTTAGGTATAAAGTCGATATTCTTGTATACACACATTTAGCAATCGATATTGAGTTTCTTCAAATCATTTACTTCACTTATTTAAGTTAATTAGACTCCCTCATCTTACTGAAGTGGATATAAAGCGATATCGGCAGTGCATTTGGAAGAATTCCACCTTCTTATATTTAGGTATAAAGTCGATATTCTTGTATATACACACTTAGCAATCGATATTGAGTTTCGTCAAATCATCTCTTTCACTTATTTAAGTTAATTAACATTCTTCATCTTACTGAAGTGGATATAAAGCCATAACGGCAGTGCATTTGGAAGAATTCCACCTTCTTATATTTAGGTATAAAGTCGATATTCTTGTATATACACATTTAGCAATCGATATTGAGTTTCTTCAAATCATTTCTTTTTCACTTATTTAAGTTAATTAACCTTCTTCATCTTACTGAAGTGGATATAAAGCCATAACGGCAGTGCATTTGGAAGAATTCCACCTTCTTATGTTTAGGTATAAAGTCGATATTCTTGTATATACACATTTAGCAATCGATATTGAGTTTCTTCAAATCATTTCTTTCACTTATTTAAGTTAATTAACCTTCTTCATCTTACTGAAGTGGATATAAAGCCATAACGGCAGTGCATTTGGAAGAATTCCACCTTCTTATATTTAGGTATAAAGTCGATATTCTTGTATATACACATTTAGCAATCGATATTGAGTTTCTTCAAATCATTTCCTTCACTTATTTAAGTTAATAACCATTCTTCATCTTACTGAAGTGGATATAAAGCCATAACGGCAGTGCATTTGGAAGAATTCCACCTTCTTATATTTAGGTATAAAGTCGATATTCTTGTATATACACATTTAGCAATCGATATTGAGTTTCTTCAAATCATTTCCTTCACTTATTTAAGTTAATAACCATTCTTCATCTTACTGAAGTGGATATAAAGCCATAACGGCAGTGCATTTGGAAGAATTCCACCTTCTTATATTTAGGTATAAAGTCGATATTCTTGTATATACACATTTAGCAATCGATATTGAGTTTCTTCAAATCATTTCTTTCACTTACTTAAGTTAATTAACCTTCTTCATCTTACTGAAGTGGATATAAAGCCATAACGGCAGTGCATTTGGAAGAATTCCACCTTCTTATATTTAGGTATAAAGTCGATATTCTTGTATATACACATTTAGCAATCGATATTGAGTTTCTTCAAATCATTTCCTTCACTTATTTAAGTTAATAACCATTCTTCATCTTACTGAAGTGGATATAAAGCCATAACGGCAGTGCATTTGGAAGAATTCCACCTTCTTATATTTAGGTATAAAGTCGATATTCTTGTATATACACATTAAGCAATCGATATTGAGTTTCGTCAAATCATCTCCTTCACTTAT
>NW_026090766.1:0-19849 GCF_024586455.1 Bactrocera neohumeralis
TGGAAAACGATCCAGAAGGAACCCAGTACAGGCGAATGCGTCATCATACAGGACGAATGCCTTCCCCCAACCGAATGGCGACTAGGTCGCATTGAAAAGGTACATCGGGGACGAGATGGCCATATAAGAGTAGTAGATGTACGAACACAAACTGGCCTACTATCTCGACTACTAGTGAAATTGTGTTTTCTTCCAAATACCGAAGAACCGATCACCGAAAACAAGCGAATGCAAACGCATACATAAAATCAAACACTAATTAATTAAAAATACACCGTTTTATAATCCGTACGTACAAACCAAAACCACAATGAACGCGTTTAATAATAAACAATAAAATCCATATATAAATTATACATAATACATATAAATAAAAGTATCATACAAAGACAAAAATACATATATTTATATATACACATATATATAATGAGTAGCATACTTCATACTACTAGCAAAATCATATTTAATATACATATTCCTATTCCACTAGAAATGGACGTAGAAGAAATACGCAATCGTCCCCAGTCGGTGAGGTCCGCAATCACCGCAAATACAGCATCCGCTACCCCCATCGCCGCACCAAGGAGGCAACAATCCTCCGTTCCAACAGTCAGGGAAGCAGACGAGGAGCACTTCGAGGAATACGTACCGCCACGATGTAGCCTATGCCATCGACCCCATTTCTTAAAGAAGTGTACGATCTTCAAGACAATGACGCCCGCTCAGCGCCAACAGATCGCTAGAGCCCACTGCCACTGCATGACATGCTTGGCAGACACGCACGCTACGAAGGAGTGCATGTCAGACGGGTCGTGTCAGTACTGCCACCGACCGCATCACACATTATTTTATCGCTTCCCTCGACGCGCTGATCAGTCAGCGCACACCAGTCACCGGCATAATCAACAGCGGCACAGTCAACGTGGGAATCAAGTGCAACGCCGAAGAGCCCATCGTTCTAAGCAGTCTCGAGGTGCACGTTCGCATACACCACCACAACATAGTCATCGCAACCAGCGAAAAGCGACGGGATTCAGCGCTGTAGTGAGTACTCTACAAAAACTACAGAGGCTTCTAGGCAATTAATTCGCCTAGGGGGGCCGGGATGTTCATGCGACTTCATGGTATCTCGCCCCACAACACAACATTCATCCCACAACACAACATTCATCCCGCAACACAACATTCATCATACAACACATCATTCATCATACACAACATACAGCATCACACTACGCATACCACAACATACATCGTTTTCACCACCTAACCGATCAAAAAGGATGGGTTAGATCGGGGTGCCCCCAATTCGATCTCTACGCCCGAAAAGGATACACACGTCTCGACAGCTCTTCAACGGTTGATCCGCGTCCAGTTAATTTGTGGTCCAAAATTTGGAAAAGCTTTTCGGCCGTGTGTGTGGTTGTGCACTAGCAGCAGTATACCAAATTATATTTAAAACCATTTCAAATTGTGAAGAAAACTAAAGAATTAATTATCTCAACTTAAAGAATCTAAAATATTGAGAACATACATATTTAAAATTTAATTTATTTATTTTGTGGAAAGTGGTGCCCGGATATAAATAAAATATAGTTTGTTGAATTCTACCTTTTATTGCCAAATTATACCTCTTCACTTAAAGATGAACAAAAAGGGATACGTCATCAAAGGCTAAAAGCGTAAGTATTCCCCACACATAATCGGCGAAACTAAGTGCATGAACACTGCCGTTATGGCTTTATGCCAACTTTAGTAAGATGAAGAAAGTTAATTAATTTTAATAAGTCAATTTAATAATTTGAAGCAACTTGATATGGATTTCTAAATGTGTACATGCAAGGAAATCAGTTTTATACCAAAATGAAAATTATGGAATTTTTTCCAAATGCACTGCCGTTATGGTCTTATGTCAACTTGAGTAAGATGATGAGGGTTAATTAACTTAATTAAATAAAGTCAATGATTTGAAGCAACTTCATATGTGTTTCTAAATGTGTACATGCAAGAAAATCGGTTTTATACCTAAATGTAAAATTGTGGAATTTTTCCAAATGCACTGCCGTTTTGGCTTTATGCCAACTTCTGTAAGATGACGAAGGTTAATTAACTTGAACATGTTAGGCTAATGATTTGAAGAACTTGATATGGATTTCTAAATGTGTACATGCAAGAAAATCGGTTTTATACCTAAATGTAAAATTATGGATTTTTTTCCAAATGCACTGCCGTTATGGCTTTATGTCAACTTGAGTAAGATTATGAGGGTTAGTTATCTTTAATTTGTTAAGCTAATGATTTGAATCAACTTGATATGGATTTCTAAATGTGTACATGCAAGAAAATCGGTTTTATACCTAAATGTAAAATTGTGGAATTTTTCCAAATGCACTGCCGTTTTGGCTTTATGCCAACTTCTGTAAGATGACGAAGGTTAATTAACTTGAATATGTTAGGCTAATGATTTGAAGCAACTTGATATGGATTTCTAAATGTGTACATGCAAGAAAATCGGTTTTATACCTAAATGTAAAATTATGGATTTTTTTCCAAATGCACTGCCGTTATGGCTTTATGTCAACTTGAGTAAGATTATGAGGGTTAGTTATCTTTAATTTGTTAAGCTAATGATTTGAATCAACTTCATATGTGCTTCTAAATGTGTACATGCAAGAAAATCGGTTTTATACCTAAATGTAAAATTGTGGAATTTTTCCAAATGCACTGCCGTTTTGGCTTTATGCCAACTTCTGTAAGATGACGAAGGTTAATTAACTTGAATATGTTAGGCTAATGATTTGAAGCAACTTGATATGGATTTCTAAATGTGTACATGCAAGAAAATCGGTTTTATACCTAAATGTAAAATTATGGATTTTTTTCCAAATGCACTGCCGTTATGACTTTGTGTCAACTTGAGTAAGATGATGAGGGTTAATTAATTTTAATATGTTAAGCTAATGATTTGAAGCCAATTGATATGGATTTCTTGGCCCCACCTCTGTTGGTCTAATAACCCCCCCCTGTTCATTCTTCATCGCCAACCCTTCCCGTCACGTCAATGTTAGTGTGTTTGGGTCGTGGTTGTTCGTTATATTTAACGGCTCTCTTCTCCGCCGCTGTTCGCTAGCACGTTGGGATTTCATAACCTTGGCTGCCACTTCGCAAGCAGCTTTCCACTTCTCTACTGATTCGACCATTTGATTTACCAAGTTATCAGGAGTTGGGTCTACAGCGAACGCATTTTTTAAGTGTTGCCTCTCATGAATATATTTCGGGCAATAAAAGAATGTGTGTTCTACATTTTCGACGGTATCGCCTCCGCAATAATCGCATGTGTCGTTACTTTCCTGTCCGAATCGTTTCAGAAATGCTTTGGAGCAGCCATGTCCTGTGAGGATTTGAGTTAGGTAGAAATCTACCTCACCGTGCGGTCTGTTTAGCCATGGTTCAACGTTGGGGATCAGTCGGAATGTCCACCGCCCATTTTCGCTTTCCTGCCAGCGTTTTTGCCAGTGATTCACCGTTTCTGCCCTTGCAATTTCTTTCCGTGTATTATGCGGTATCCTGTTATTTGTAAGACATTGGCTTTCTTTGGTCAAGAGGTCTAAAGGGTGTAAGCCCGAGATTATTAGGGCAGCATCTTCCGGTACTGTGTTATTTCGAGGGCTTTTCCCCATATCTGAACGCCGTACAGCGCGACTGACTTTAATACCTCAGCTAATAGACGTCTTCTAATTTGCTTTGGCCCGCGGGTATTTAGCATTAACCGAGTCAAGGCTCTGCACACTTTTGTAGCTTTTTCGCATGTGTACGCTAAGTGTTCCTTAAAGGATATCCTTGCATCAAGGATGATTCCCAAGTACTTAATTGCCGGTTGTGTAGTGATGCTTACTCCCTTTGTGCTGAACGTGGCAACTTCTCGAACTTTTCTGCCAGTAATGAGTACCGGCTCGGTCCTGCTCTCCGCTAGATTCAGTCCGTTATTTTCGAGCCAATCACTTATTAATGTTATTGTCCTGTTGGTAATCGTAACTATATCGTGTATGTGCTTTGCTATAACCACAACCGCGATATCATCTGCGAACCCAATGATGTGTACGTTTTCCGGTACTTTGAGTCGCAGTACTCCGTCATACATTATATTCAGGAGGAGGGGCCCGAGTACAGATCCCTGTGAAACACCACCGGAGATTTTGTATTTTTTGAAGCCCTGGTTTGTGTTATAGCATAGGGTCCTATCGTGAAGTAACTCACTATCTGGTTGTAGAGATATGCCGGTACGGAGAAATTTTTTAACGCCGTTAGTATACTTGGCCATGATGCCGTATTGAAGGCATTTTTGACATCGAGGGTTGCTACCATACAGTATTTGATGGTGCCACCTTTCCATCTTTTCCCACTAATGGCATTTTCCGCCAGTGTCTTTACTAGGGTCACCGCTGCGATTGTTGATCTTGCCTTCCTAAATCCAAATTGGTTTGGGGATAAACCGCCGGCGTCGTCAATGGCCTTACTTAGGCGTTGATAAATGATACACTCCAGAATTTTTCCCGCAGAGTCCAACATGCAGATAGGTCGGTAGTGGGACGGGTATGTCAGAGGTTTGTTAGGTTTTGGCAGCAATATTAGGTGTTGCCTTTTCCATATTATTGGGAAACAGCCATCCTGCATACATTAATTGAAAAGTGCTCTAAATGGATCTATGTTTCTGACGATCGCTGTTTTGAGCGCTATATTTGGGACGCCATCTGGTCCTGAGGCTTTACATGGGTCGAGCCGGTTGCATGCCTCTATAATTTCGTTCGTTCGTTACTTCTGGTAACAACTCTCCTTGTTGCATCACCGCGATCTCTCGAGGTAGTTGGGGTCGGGTCTGGAAAAGGACTGAAACAATTCTGCCAAGGGTTGTAGAGGAAGTTGGCATTTGACCTCGAATGCGTAGTTTCCCCATTACGGTCTTGTATGCGAGCCACCAGACAATGTTTTCAGCATCCTCACAGAGTTTCAGAAAACATTCTTGTTTACTTTTTTTGATAGTCTGTTTCAGGAGCTTTCTCTTGGCCTTAAAACTTGCTTGTAGAGAATTGTAATCGTAGGTACCACGAGACCTTTGGTATAAGCGTCATGCTTTTGGCATTTTTTTCGCAGTTTAGCAGTAGAGTCGTTCCACCAGTAAACAGGGGGATGATGATTGCGCCGTGGCAACTTCGACATTGATATGTCGCATGCACTCTTAATGCGGCTCATAATCAATGAATTCGCCTGGTTGTCAGGCAGCAAGTTGTCAGGCAGAGTAGCGGGTCTAAAGGCTTCTTCGAAGAGGTCTGGGTCGAATGTTTTGGGTCACTTAACCAATTTACACTCCGCCCGGTTTTGTATGGATCGCTGAGTAATGCCAAGTCGATCTGCTTTTCAGCGATCGTCTGTTTTAGCAGGCTCTGTGCCGCTTGACAATGGTTAATGGCTGTAATAATCTCATACGACCTGCTGTGCTGCCTTCTTATATACCGGACACCTGATGCTTCCAGTGAAATGCTCAGTTTCTTTGGATCCTGCCTTCAGGCAGAGTAAACATTTCGGCTTATTGGTGCAGTCCTTGGCTTGGTGTTCACCTTCGCCACATCGTCTGCTGATCCTAGACCTATCCTCGTTTGTGCACACTTTAGCTGTGTGTCCATAATCAAGACACCTGAAGCATCGCTGCGGCTGCCTATGTACCCGAATACGGCAGACTACCCACCCGACTTTCAGCTTTCTACTTTGTAGAAGCCGTCTAGCTGCTTCAACCGGGAGTTTCATGAGTGCAGTTTGAGTGTTTCCGTAAGCCTTTCTAATGCCCCTAATTGCTGAGATCGTCAACTCCTTGTCTCCCAGCTAAGCAACTTGATATGGATTTCGAAATGTGTACATGCAGGAAAATCGGTTTTGTACCTAAATGTAAAATTCTGGAGTTTTTCCAAATGCACTGTTGTTTTGGTTTTATGCCAATTTCTGTAAGATGAAGAAGGTTAATTAACTTTAACATGTTAAGCTATTGATTTAAGGCAACTCGATATGGATTTCTAAATGTGTACATGCAAGAAAATCGGTTTTATACCTAAATGTAAGATTCTGGAAGCCATTCGACATATATATTTCCAAATGTGTGTATCATATTCAAGAAAATCGGTTTTATACCTAAATGTAAAATTGTGGAATTTTTTCCAAATGCACTGCCGTTATGGTCTTGTGTCAACTTGAGTAAGATGAAGAATGTTAATTAACTCTAATATGTTAAGCTACTGATTTGAAGCAATGTGGATTTCTAAATGTGTATATGCAAGAAAATCGGTTTTGTACCTAAATGTAAAATTGTGGATTTTTTCCAAATGCACTGCAGTTTTGGCTTTATGCCAACTTCTGTAAGATGACGAAGGTTAATTAACTTGAATATGTGAATTTAATGATTTGAATCAACTCGATATGGATTGCTAAATATTTAAATGCACGAAAATCGGTTTTATACCTAAATGTAAAATTGTAGAATTTTTCCAAATGCACTGCCGTTATGGCTTTATGCCAACTTTAGTAAGATGATGAGGGTTAATTAACTTTAATATGTGACGTTAATGATTTGAATCAACTCGATATGGATTGCTAAATGTTTAAATGCAGGAAAATCGGTTTTATACCTAAATGTAAAATTGTGAAATTTTTCCAAATGCACTGCCGCTATGGCTTTATGCCATCTTTAGTAAGATGAAGAAAGTTAATTAACTTCAATATGTAAAGTTAATGATTTGAAGTAACTTTCTATGGATTTCTAAATGTGTATATGCGATAAAATCGGTTTTATACCTAAATGTAAAATTATGGAATTTTTTCCAAATGCACTGCCGTTATAGTCTTATGTCAAATTTAGTAAGATGATGAGGGTTAATTAACTTAAATGTGTGACGACTATGATTTGAAGAACTTGATATGGATTTCTAATTGTGTACATGCAAGAAAGTCGGTTTTATACCTAAATGTAAAATTATGGAATTTTTTCCAAATGCATTGCCGTTATGGTCTTATGTCAACTTGAGTAAGATGATGAAGGTTAATTAACTTTAATATGTGAAGCTAATAATTTGAAGCAACTTGATATGGATTTCTAAATGCGTACATTCAAGAAAATCGGTTTTTTACCTAAATGTAAAATTCTGGAATTTTTTCCAAATGCACTGCCGTTATGGTCTTATGTCAACTTAAGTAAGATGATGAGGGTTAATTAACTTAAATATGTGACGCTAATGATTTAAAGAACTTGATATGGATTTCCAAATGTGTACATGCAAGAAAATCGGTTTTTATACCTAAACGTAAAATTGTGGAATTTTTTCCAAATGCACTGCCGTTATGGTCTTATGTCAACTTGAGTAAGATGATGAGGGTTAATTAACTTTAATATGTTAAGCTAATGATTTGAAACAACTTGATTTGGATTTCTAAATGTTTAAATGCAGGAAAATCGGTTTAATACCTAAATGCATAATTGTGGAATTTTTCCAAATGCACTGTCGTTTTGTTTTTATGCCAACTTCTGTAAGATGAAGAAGGTTAATTAACTTTAATATGTGACGTTAATGATTTGAGTCAACTCGATATGTATTGCTAAATGTGTACATGCACGAAAGTCGGTTTTATACCTAAATGTAAAATTCTGGAATTTTTCCAAATGCACTGCCGTTATGGCCTTATGCCAACTTTAAGATGAAGAAGGTTAACTTTAATATGTTAAGTTAATGATTTGAAGCAACTTCATATGGATTTCTAAATGTGTACATGCAAGAAAGTCGGTTTTATACCTAAATGTAAAATTATGGAATTTTTTCCAAATGCACTGCCGTTATGCTCTTATGTCAACTTGAGTAAGATGATGAAGGTTAATTAACTTTAATATGTGAAGCTAATGATTTGAAGCAATTCAACATAGATTGCCAAATGTGTATATGCAAGAAAATCGGTTTTATACCTAAATTTAAATTGTGGAATTTTTCCAAATGCACTGCCGTTATGGCTTTATGCCAACTTTAGTAAGATGAAGAAAGTTAATTTACTTTAATATGTGAATTTAATAATTTGAAGCAATTTGATTTGGATTTCTAAATGTGTACATGCAAGAAAGTCGGTTTATACCTAGATGTAAAATTATGGAATATTTTCCAAATGCACTGCCGCTATGGTCTTATGTCAACTTGAGTACGATGATGAGGGTTAATTAACTTTAATATGTTAAGCTAATGATTTGAAGCAACTTAATATGGATTTTTAGATGTGTGCATACAGGACAATCGGTTCTATACCTAAATATAAAATTATGGAATTTTTTCCAAATGCTCTGCCGTAATAGTCTTATGTCAAATTTAATAAGATGATGAGGGTTAATTAACTTAAATATGTGACGCTTATGATTTAAAGAACTTGATATGGATTTCTAAATGTGTATATGCAAGAAAGTCGGCTTTATACCTAAATGTAAAATTATGGAATTTTTCCAAATGCACTGCCGTTATGGTCTTATGTCAACTTGAGTAAGATGATGAATGTTAATTAACTTTAATATGCAAAGCTAATGATTTGAAGCAATTTGATATGGATTTCTAAATGTGTATATGCAAGAAAATCGGTTTTGTACCTAAATGTAAAATTGTGGAATTTTTCCAAATGCACTGCCGTTTTGGCTTTATGCCAACTTCTGTAAGATGACGAAGGTTAATTAACTTGAATATGTGACGTTAATGATTTGAATCAACTCGATATGGATTGCTAAAAGTTTAAAAGCAGGAAAATCGGTTTTATACCTAAATGTAAAATTGTGGAAATCTTCCAAATGCTCTGCCGTTTTGGCTTTATGCCAACTTTAGTAAGATGAAGAAAGTTAATTAACTTTAATATGTTAAGCTAATAATTTGAAGCAACTTGATATGGATTGCTAAATGTTTAAATGCAAGAAAGTCGGTTTTATACCTTGATATGTGAAATTATGGAATTTTTCGAAATGCACTGCCGTTATGGTTTATGCCAACTTCAGTAAGATGAAGAAGGTTAATTAACTTTAATATGAAAAGTTAATGATTTGAAACAACTTGATATGGATTTCTAAATGTGTACATGCAAGAAAGTCGGTTTTATACCTAAATGTAAAATTATGGAATTTTTCCAAATGCACTGCCGTTATGGTCTTATGTCAACTTGAGTAAGATGGTGAGGGTTAATTAACTTAAATTGTCAAGCTAATGATTTGAAACAACTTGATATGGATTTCTAAATGTGTACATGCAAAAAATCGGTTTTATACCTAAATGTAAAATTATGGAATTTTTTCCAAATGCACTGCCGTTATGGTCTTATGTCAACTTGAGTAAGATGATGAGGGTTAATTAACTTTAATATGTTAAGCTAATGATTTGAAGCAACTTGATATGGATTTCTAAATGCGTACATGCAAGAAAATCGGTTTTATACCTAAATGTAAAATTCTGGAATTTTTTCCAAATGCACTGCCGTTATGGTCTTATGTCCACTTGAGTAGGATGATGAGGGTTAATTAACATTAATATGTTACGCTAATGATTTGAAGCAACTTGATATGGACTTCTAAATGCGTACATGCTAGAAAATCGGTTTTATACCTAAATGTAAAATTCTGGAATTTTTTCCAAATGCACTGCCGTTATGGTCTTATGTCAACTTGAGTAAAATGACAAGGGTTAATTAACTTTAATATGTTAAGTTAATGATTTGAAGCAACTTGATATGGATTTCTAAATGTTTAAATGCAGGAAAATCGGTTTTATACCTAAATGTTAAATTGTGGAATTTTTCCAAATGCACTGTCGTTTTGTTTTTATGCCAACTTCTGTAAGATGAAGAAGGTTAATTAACTTTAATATGTGACGTTAATGATTTGGGGAAACTTGATATGGATTTGTAAATGTGTACATGCAAGAAAATCGGTTTTATACCTAAATGTAAAATTCTGGAATTTTCCAAATGCACTGCCGTTTTGGCTTTATGCCAACTTCTGTAAGATGAAGAAGGTTAATTAACTTTAATATGTTAAGCTAATGATTTGAAGCAACTTGATATGGATTTCTAAATGTGTACATGCAAGAAAGTCGGTTTTATACCTAAATTTAAAATTATGGATTTTTTTCCAAATGCACTGCCGTTATGGTCTTATGTCAACTTGAGTAAGATGATGAGGGTTATTTAACTTTAATATGTTAAGCTAATGATTTGAAGCAACTTGATATGGATTTCTAAATGTGTATATGCAAGAAAATCGGTTTTATACCTAAATGTAAAATTGTGGAATTTTTCCAAATGCACTGCCGTTATGGCTGTATGCCAACTTTAGTAAGATGAAGAAAGTTAATTAACTTTAATATGTGAATTTAATAATTTGAAGCAATTTGATATGGATTTCTAAATGTGTACATGCAAGAAAGTCGGTTTTATACCTAAATGTAAAAATTATGGAATTTTTTCCAAATGCACTGCCGTTATGGTCTTATGTCAACTTGAGTAAGATGATGAGGGTTAATTAACTTTAATATGTGAAGCTAATGATTTGAAGCAACTTAATATGGATTTCTTAATGTGTACATGCAAGAAATTTGGTTTTATACCTAAATGTAAAATTATGGCATTTTTTCCAAATACACAGCCGTAATAGTCTTATGTCAAATTTAGTAAGATGATGAGGGTTAATTATCTTAAATATGTGACGCTTATGATTTGAAGAACTTGATATGGATTTCTAAATTTGTACATGCAAGAAAATCGGTTTTATACCTAAATGTAAAATTCTGGAATTTTTTCCAAATGCACTGCCGTTATGGTCTTATGTCAACTTGAGTAAGATGATGAGGGTTAATTAACTTTAATATGTTAAGCTAATGATTTGAATCAACTCGATTTAGATTGCTAAATGTGTATATGCAAGAAAATCGGTTTTATACCTAAATGTAAAATTCTGGAATTTTTCCAAATGCACTGTCGTTTTGGTTTTATGTCAACTTCTGTAAAATGAAGAAGGTTAATTAACTTTAATATGTTTCGATAATGAATTGAATCAACTCGATATAGATTGCTTAATGTTTAAATTCATGAAAATCGGTTTTATACCTAAATTTAAATTGTGGAATTTTTCCAAATGCATTGTCATTTTGGTTTTATGCCAACTTCTGTAAGATAAGGAAGGTTAATTAACTTTAATATGTTAAGCTAATGATTTGAAGCAACTTGGCATGGATTTCTAAATGTGTACATGCAAGAAAGTCGGTTTATACCTAAATGTAAAATTATGGAATGTTTTCCAAATGCACTCCCGTTATAGTCTTATGTCAACTTGAGTAAGATGATGAGGGTTTATAAACTTTAATATGTGACGCTTATGATTTGAAGAACTTGATATGGATTTCTAAATGTGTACATGCAAGAAAATCGGCTTTATACCTAAATGTAAAATTCTGGAATTTTTTCCAAATGCACTGCTGTTATGGTCTTATGTCAACTTGAATATGATGATGAGGGTTAATTAACTTTAATATGTTAAGCTAATGATTTGAATCAACTCGATTTAGATTGCTAAATGTGTATATGCAAGAAAATCGGTTTTATACCTAAATGTAAAATTCTGGAATATTTCCAAATGCACAGTCGTTTTGGTTTTATGTCAACTTCTGTAAAATGAAGAAGGTTAATTAACTTTAATATGTGAAGCTAATGATTTGAAGCCATTTAACATAGATTGGCAAATGTGTATATGCAGGAAAATCGGTTTTATACCTAAATGTAAAATTGTGAAATTTTTCCAAATGCACTGCTGTTATGGCTTTATGCCAACTTTAGTAAGATGAAGAAAGTTAATTAACTTCAATATGTAAAGTTGATGATCTAAATTACTTTAATATGGATTTTTAATTGTGTACATGCAAGAAAGTCGGTTTTATACCTAAATGAAAAATTTATGGAATTTTTTCCGAATGCACTGCTGTTATGGTCTTATGTCAACTTGAGTACGATGATGAGGGTCAATTAACTTTAATATGTGACGTTAATGACTTGAAACAACTTGATTTGGATTTCTAAATGTTTAAATGCAGGAAAATCGGTTTAATACATAAATGCATAATTGTGGAATTTTTCCAAATGCACTGTCGTTTTGTTTTTATGCCAACTTCTGTAAGATGAAGAAGGTTAGTTAACTTTAATATGTGACGTTAATGATTTGAATCAACTCGATATATATTGCTAAATGTGTACATGCAAGAAAGTCGGTTTTATACATAAATGTAAAATTCTGGAATTTTTCCAAATGCATTACCGTTTTGGCTTTATGCCAACTTCTGTAAGATGACGAAGGTTAATTAACTTGAATATGTGACGTTAATGATTTGAATCAACTCGATATTGATTGGTAAATGTGTACATGCAAGAAAGTCGGTTTTATAAATAAGTAAATGTAAAATTCTGGAATTTTTCCAAATGCATTGCCGTTTTGGCTTTAGGCCAACTTTTGTAAGATGAAGAAGGTTAATTAGCTTTAATATGTTAAGCTAATGATTTGAAGCAACTTGATATGGATTTATCAAAGTTGACATGCAAGAAAATCGGTTTTATACCAAAATTTAAAATTATGGATTTTTTTCCAAATCCACTGTCGTTATGGTCTTACGAAAACTTGAGTAAGATGATGAGGGTTATTTAACTTTAATATGTTAAGCTAATGATTTGAAGCCATTCGACATAGATTGCCAAATGTGTATATGCAAGAAAATCGGTTTTATAGCTAAATTTAAATTGTGGATTTTTTCCAAATGCACTGCCGTTATGGCTTTATGCACACTTTAGTAAGATGAAGAAAGTTAGTTTACTTTAATATGTGAATTTAATAATTTGAAGCAATTTGATTTGGATTTCTAAATGTGTTCATGCAAGAAAGTCGGTTTATACCTAAATGTAAAATTATGGAATTTTTTCCGAATGCACTGCCGTTATGGTCTTATGTCAACTTGAGTACGATGATGAGGGTTAATTAACTTTAATATGTGAAGCTAATGACTTGAAGCAACTTAATATGGATTTCTCAATGTGTACATGCAAGAAAGTCGGTTTTATACCTAAATGTAAAATTATGGAATTTTTTCCAAATGCACAGCCGTAATAGTCTTATGTCAAATTTAGTAAGATGATGAGGGTTAATTAACTTAAATATGTGACGCTTATGATTTGAAGAACTTGATATGGATTTCTAAATGTGTACATGCAAGAAAATCGGCTTTATACCTAAATGTAAAATTCTGGAATTTTTTCCAAATGCACTGCCGTTATGGTCTTATGTCAACTTGAGTAAGATGATGAGGGTTAATTAATTTTAATATGTTAAGCTAATGATTTGAATCAACTCGACTTAGATTGCTAAATGTGTATATGCAAGAAAATCGGTTGAAGATGAAAATTTTTGAAAGTTAATTTACTTAATTATGTGAATTTAATAATTTGAAGCAACTTGATATGGATTTCTAAAAGTGTACATGCAAGAATATCGGTTTTATACCTAAATGTAAAATTGTGAAATTTTTCCAAATGCACTGCCGTTATGGTCTTATGTCAACTTGAGTAAGATGATGAGGGTTAATTAACTTTAATATGTGAAGCTAATGACTTGAAGCAACTTAATATGGATTTCTAAATGTGTACATGCAAGAAAATCGGTTTTATACCTAAATGTAAAATTATGGAATTTTTTCCAAATGCACTGCCGTTATGGTCTTATGTCAACTTTAGTAAGATGATGAGGGTTAATTAACTTTAATATGTTAAGTTAATGATTTGAAGCAACTTGATATGGATTTCAAAATGTGTACATGCAAGAAAGTCGGTTTTATACCTAAATGTAAAATTATGGAATTTTTTCCAAATGCACTGCCGTTTTGTTTTATGTCAACTTCTGTAAGATGAAGAAGGTTAATTAACTTTAATATGTGAAGCTAAAGATTTGAGGAAACTTGATATTTATTTCTAAATGTGTACATGCAAGAAAGTCGGTTTTACACCGAAATGTAAAATTCTGGAATTTTTCCAAATGCACTGCCGTTATGGATTTATGTCAACTTTAGTAAGATGAAGAAAGTTAATTAACTTTAATATGTAAAGCTAATGATTTGAAGCAACTTGATGTGGATTTCTAAATGTGTACATGCAAGAAAGTCGGTTTTATACCTAAATGTAAAATTATGGAATTTTTTCCAAATGCACTGCCGTTATGGCTCTTATGCCAACTTTAGTAAGATGATGAGGGTTAATTAACTGTTAAATGTGAAGCTAATGAATTGAAGCAAATTGATATGTATTTGTAAGTGTATATGCACCAAAATCGGTTTTATACATAAATGTAAAATTCTGGAATTTTTTCCAAATGCACTGCCGTTATGGTTTATGTCAAATTTAGTAAGATGATGAGGGTTAATTAACTTTAATATGTGAAGCTTATGATTTAAAGCAATTTGGTGCGGATTTAGAAAAGTGTATATGCAAGAAAATCGGTTTTATACCTAAATGTAAAATTCTGGAATTTTTTCCAAATGCACTGCCGTTATGGTTTTATGCTAACTTGAGTAAGATGATGAGGGTTAATTAACTTTAATATGTGAAGCTAATGATTTGAATCAACTTGATATGGATTTCTAAATGTGTATATGCAAGAAAACCGGTTTTATACCTAAATGTAAAATTCTGGAATTTTTCCAAATGCACTGTCGTTTTGGCTTTATGTCAACTTGAGTAAGATGATGAGGGTTAATTAACTTTAATATGTTAAGCTAATGATTTGACGCAACTTGTTATGGATTGCTAAATGTGTATATGCAAGAAAATCGGTTTTATACCTAAATGTAAAATTCTGGAATTTTTCCAAATGCACTGCCGTTTTGGCTTTATGTCAACTTCTGTAAGATGAAGAAAGTTAATTAACTTTAATATGTGAATTTAATAATTTGAAGTAACTTGATATAGATTTCTAAATGTGTACCTGCAGGAAAATCGGTTTTATACCTAAATGTAAAATTGTGGAATTTTTCCAAATGGACTGCCGTTATGGCTTTATGCCAACTTTAGTAAGATGATGAGGTTAATTAACTTTAATATGTCCAAAAGCTAATGATTTGAAGCAACTTGATATGGATTTCTAAATGTGTACATGCAGGAAAGTCGGTTTTATACCTAAATGTAAAATTCTGGAATTTTTTCCAAATGCACTGCCGTTATGGTCTTATGTCAACTTGAGTAAGATGATGAGGGTTAATTAACTTTAATATGTTAAGCTAATGATTTGAAACAACTTGATATGGATTTCTAAATGTGTATATGCAAGAAAATCGGTTTTATACCTAAATGAAAAATTGTGGAATTTTTCCAAATGCATTGTCGTTTTGTTTTTATGCCAACTTCTGTAAGATGAAGAAGGTTAATTAACTTTAATATGTGACGTTAATTAACTGAAGCAACTTGATATGGATTCTAAATGTGTACATGCAAGAAAGTCGGTTTTATACCTAAATGTAATATTGTGGAATTTTTCCAAATGCATTGCCGTTATGGCTTTATGTCAACTTGAGTAAGATGAAGAAGGTTAATTAACTTCAATATGTGAAGTTAATGATTTGAAGCAACTTGATATCGATTTTTAAATGTGTACATGCAAGAAAGTCGGTTTTATACCTAAATGTAAAATTATGGAATTTTTCCAAATGCACTGCCGTTATCTGTAAAATGAAGAAGGTTAATTAACTTTAATATGTGAAGTTAATGATTTGAATCGAGTCGAGATGAATTGCTTAATGTTCAAATGAAAGAAAATCGGTTTTATACCTAAGTGTAAAATTATGGATTTTTTTCCAAATGCACTGCGGTCATTTCTTTATGTCATCTTGAGTAAGATGAAGAAGGTTAATTAACTTTAGCATGTAAAGCTTAATGATTTAAAGCCATTCGACATCAATTGCCAAATGTGTATATGCAAGAAAATCGGTTTTATAGCTAAATTTAAATTGTGGAATTTTTTCCAAATGCACTGCCGTTTTGGCTTTATGTCAACTTCCGTAAGATGAAGAAATTAGTTATCTTTAATATGTGAATTTAATAATTTGAAACAACTTGATATGGATTTCTAAATGTGTACATGCAAGAAAGTCGGTTTTATACCTAAATGTAAAATTATGGAATTTTTTCCAAATGCACTGCCGTTATGGCTTTATGCCAACTTTAGAAAGATGAAGAAAGTTAATTAATTTTAATATGTGAATTTAATGATTTGAAGCAACTTGATATGGATTTCTAAATGTGTACATGCAAGAAAATCGGTTTTATACCTAAATGTAAAATTATGGAATTTTTTCCAAATGCACTGCCGTTATGGTCTTATGTCAACTTGAGTAAGATGATGAGGGTTAATTAACTTTAATATGTTAAGCTAATGATTTGAAGCAACTTGATATGGATTTCTAAATGTGTACATGCAAGAAAATCGGTTTTTACCTAAATGTAAAGTTAAGGCATTTTGTCCAAATGCACTGCCGTCTTGGTCTTATGTCAACTTGAGGAAAATGATGAGTGTTAATTAACTTTAATATGTTTAATGATTGGAAGCAACTTGATATGGATTTCTAAATGCGTACATGCAAGAAAATCGGTTTTATACCTAAATGTAAAATTATGGAATTTTTTCCAAATGCACTGCCGTTATGGTCTTATGTCAACTTGAGTAAGATGATGAGGGTTAATTAATTTTAATATGTGAAGCTAATGATTTGAAGCAACTTTTTTCTTCTAGTATTTCTAAATGTGTATACGCAAGAAAATCGGTTTTATACCTAAATGTAAAATTATGGAATTTTTTTCCAAATGCACTGCCGTAATGGCTTTATGCCAACTTCTGGAAGATGGTGAGAGTTCATTAACTTTAATATGTGACGATAAAGATTTGAAGCAAACTGGTACGGATTTCTAAATGTTAACATGCAAGAAAATCGGTTTTAGACCTAAATGAAAAATTGTGGAATTTTTCCAAATGCACTGCCCTTATGGCTTTATGCCAACTTTAGTAAGATGAAGAAGGTTAATTAACTTTTATTTGAATTTAACTTTACTTGATATGGATTTCTGCATCGGAAGCCGGAGTGCGGGAGTTAAACCGAACCTACTCCCACCTCATGTCTATCACGGGACCACTACACAAAGTATTACTTCATGGGAGAGAAGAAGACGTTTAAGTCTCCTCTATTGCACGGACTGACTGACGCCTAATCTGTTCTAAATGTCTCAATTTTGTCATAATTTGATTTGCCGCTTTGCTGACAGCATTCCACTTTACAGAGGACTCGCACATAAGTGCTGTCAAATTTTCCACCGTGATACTACCTCCAGTGGTAGTTTTCAGCTTTTCCTTTATACTAGAAAACCGAGGGCAATAAAAGAACACGTGTTCAGAGTCTTCTATACACTCTGTACACGTCGGACAGTATTGACTAAAGTCATGACGATATTTGAATAGATAGCTTCTGAAGCAACCATGCCCACTGAGTATTTGGGTAAGGTGGAAATCCAGGTCTCCATGTTGCCTACCTATCGACGAGTGTATGTCCGAAATCAGTCGGTAGGTCCACCGTCCTTTGCATGAAGTTTGCCACCGCTGCTGCCACATTGCAATGCTTTTTATTCTCTCTTCTCTTTTTGCTGTGGTAGACGTTTCTGATAAGTTATATATCCGCGCGAATTCGTCTCCCTGGATGTCAATCGGTGCCATACTTGCTAATACCTCAGCAGCGTCATTTGAAATGGTTCGGAAAGCACTTATCACTCGTATTGCTGAAAGCCTATGCACTGTGTTAATTGGTCTAGCATATGATTTTGTTTCTAGCGCCTGTATCCATATAAGAGCCGCATACAGGATCACTGAACTTATTGCCTTAGCTATTAAACATCTTCGGCTGGAACGCACACAGCCTTTATTTGCCATCATTCTAGATAACGCATTATATATTTTATTAGCTTTATTTGTCGCATTTTCTAAGTGTTCTTTGAACTTGAGTCTTGAGTCCACTATTACCCCAAGATACTTCAACTGCGGCTGTGAAGTAATCTCACATTTTCCTATGGTCAGCGATATTTTCTCCTCAATTTTCCTTGAGCTTATGAGCAGGACTTCTGTTTTCTGCTCAGCCAGCTCTAGACTCTTGGTAGTAAACCATCGGCGCAGACCATTTATGCTGTCATTGCATTTGATCCGGAGGTCATCCAGATGTTTAGCTACAGCTACCACTACGAGGTCATCCGCATAAGCGATTGTTTTCACATTTTTTGGTTGCGGTATTCTTAACACCCCGTCGTACATTAGGTTCCATAACAACGGGCCTGAAACCGAGCCTTGCGGTACTCCACTGGAGATAGTGTAGCTCTGAGTGCCCTCGTCCGTCTCGTATAGCAATATCCTATTTTCGAAATAACTCATTATAATATTTATCAGATATTGAGGAGCATCTATATCGTGTAGAGCTTTTATTATATTTGCCCATTTTGCGGAGTTGAACGCATTCTTCACATCCAGGGTTATTAGCGCGCAGTATTTTTTCCTGCCACCTTTCCATCTTTTTCCACTTATTGCACATTTGCAGTATCAACTACTTCTCTTAATGCGTCAATAGTGGACTCTTTAATAAAGCCGTATTGTCTCTCTGATAATCCGCCCGCTTTTGGATTGCTAACTCCAAGCGGTTTCTTACAATGCTTTCGTAAACTTTCCCAATTGTGTCGAGCATGCAAAGAGGTCGATAAGATGAATGTTCTTCTGGTGGCTTTTTTGGCTTTTCGGAGTAGAACCAGACGCTGTATCTACCACTGATCGGGGAACACCTCTTCTAATATACATTTTAACAAATAAGCTGGTTCTTAAAGCTATGGCTTCTTTAAGGGCTCTATTTGGTATACCATCTATTCCAATAGTTTGTCTTCTGTGACTAATAGCGGTGGCTCTGTAGCTTCGTTTCGTTTAATATAGGAAATTGAGGCATGTCTTAGGAATAATGCTTCGACAACATTTTTCATAAGGGATGAGTTCTTAGGCTGCTGAGACTTATTTTTAAACTTCGACATACAAATTTTGTATGCCGTTCCCCAGGAGTCTATGTTCACTTCTTCACAGAGCTTTTCGGAAACAGGATCTCTTACTACGGATAATGGCTGACTTCAGGAGCTTTTTTTTGATATTTAAATGATTCTCTGAGTCTGATTTCGTTATCACCTCCCTGGTTACGCTGTAGGCGGCGTCTAGCTGAGTGATAGAGCTTCCTCAGCCTGGCGATTTCGTCGTTCCACCAGTACACCGGCTTCCTATTTATATTGTGTCTCGTCCTGCGCATAGTTGCATCGCATGCTTCAACTAGTTCCTTTTGCACAGCGGATACTAAGTGGGCGGCATCTTCGCCTGATGCCTTTGCTGCACTCCAGATGCTTTCAAAAACGTCAGTATCAAAGTCTTTTGCCGCCAACTTCGTTTTCGAGAAGTATTTCTACGATAGCGTTCCGTTTCCTGTGAGAACGAAACTTCGGCAATTATAGCCATATGGTCGCTATTTGTATACAAGTCTGACACCTTCCATTTAGTATGCCTGCTAAGCGCGTCGTTGGCAAACATTAGGTCTATTACTGATCCTTTTTTGAAAGGTATTTTGTGTGCCACTGTTTAAAATCATAAGGTTTGTTTGACTCAAAAGTTCTAGAATGAGGCGACCACGATGGTTTGTAAATTTTCTAAACCCCA